>NC_083652.1:16750467-16982967 GCF_963576545.1 Limanda limanda
AGCTCATAGCAATGGCACTAGAATCTGTATTCCCACTAATAATGGTAAATCTGTCCAAATAAAAAATCATTGGATTTCTGAATTGCCAAAACAATACATATGTGCCTTATTTTTTTACTATAAAAGCAAAGCTAATGGTTAATCAGCCTTACAATGAGATTTCAAGTTCTTAAAATTGTCTAAATAATGAGATCAAAACACATAATATTGTATAGTAAGCAGAGGTGATTCCCTGTCATGTTTTCCCAGAGCTGATCAAATAACACTGAGCAGCCTATTCTATAACCCCCACTGACACCATCACTGATGAGTCGTATATTTGATTCTATGCAAACTCAGACACCTTCCTTGTTACTCAACTATAAAAACTTCCCAACAGACTGACAGGGGAGTTGACGGCACGTCAGATTCACCATTAACCATGTTTCCTGTAGCTGTGCTGCTGCTGTTGGCAGCTGGATCATGTGAGTCTCCCTGGATTTGTCATAGAGTCTCCACTTATTTCTTTTGCAGGACTACTTAATGATTTATGACAAAACGTTCTTCTTTTAACAGATGTGAAATGTGAAACTTTGACGCAGCCAGCCTCTGTGACTGTGCAGCCAGGTCAACCTCTGACCATCGGCTGCAAGGTCTCTTATTCTCTAAGCAGCGGCTACACTACAGCTTGGATCAGACAGCCTGCAGGAAAAGGACTGGAGTGGATTGGGAGCAAATATACAGGAAATTCATACTATAAAGATTCATTAAAGAACAAGTTCAGTATCGAATTAGACACTTCCAGCAACACAGTGACTCTAAAGGGACAGAACGTGCAGCCTGGAGACACTGCTGTGTACTACTGTGCCAGAGACACACAATGATACAAACCATCAGCCGACCTGAACAAAAACCCCTCAGTGCCTGAACACTAGTTACATGAAGCCACCAGAGGAGGAGCCCAAAGACTACTGGTGATTTCAGACCAGTTCACTGTTTCTGTTAAGAGGAATCAGACATAAGTCATAACGTCTTTCGACAGCAAGTATTTATACCACTTTAATACTTTGACATCCCAGTGATCGACATGTCAGTGTGTATAATTTTATTTTATGATAAATAATAAAAAAAATACAAGAAATTGTGTTTTCTGATTGTCTTAAAATTAAAAAAAATTCGTTAGTTACTCCGAGATTAATATTTTTACAAAACTGATATGAAATGAAATAAAGATAATAAAGGTTCAGTGATTTATGAGAAGAAAAAAAAACTACAATTGATGACAAATAACCATAATTTACGTTCATTAGGTACTAACAGGGACAAATTTACATATATTTGAAAACACGTATATAACACCCCAACACATGTGAATATATTTATATTAAACATTTTGTAACTAAGATTATAATATAATGAACAAAAAGTTAAAACGAGTGAAATAAGAAATAAGCTAAAATCCCTTCAGTTGATCAATACATTTTCATCATTGTGAGGTGGAGTCAATGCAAATCATGAGCTCCTCCACCTGTATTAATCTCCCTTCAAACTGATGACAAACCAAACCATCGACCAGACGTTCAACAAACGAACATGATGAATTTAACTAAATGTCTCACATTTCTGCTGCTGTCAGCCATTTCTGGTGAATTCCAAATCCTGCAGTCTTCGCCTTTGTCGTCCAGGCTCATGTTCGGCTCTGTTCTATAACCAAACTGATTTTCTCCTCAGGTGTTTGCAGTCAGACTCTGACTGAATCTGAACCGGCGGTGAAGCGGCCCGGAGAATCCCACAAACTGACGTGTACATATGCAGGGATATCTGATGACTCTGCTGGTATCAGCTGGATCAGACAAGCTGAAGGAAAAGGCCTGGAGTGGGTCGCCCGCATAACTGCTCCGTCAGGCAGCTCTAAATTATATTCAGCATCTGTCAAGAATCGCTTCACAATTTCCAGAAACAACGACATGGACCAGGTGTATCTGCACATGAGCAGCCTGACGACTGAAGACTCTGCTGTTTATTATTGTGCTCGAGAGCCACAGTAACACAGGAAGCCACAGAGCTGTACACAAAGCATTGCATCTGTCCCTGTGTCACTCATTGAGTGTTTAAATATCCTCCTCTTCCAACACTGAAAATCGTTGAAGCTCCCCCCTCCCCATGTCTTCAACTAAAATAAAAAGTATTAATATCTAAAAATAACTCCAATTACAATTTTTAACAGATAAAATAATCCTGAATATATTTTGTATCTATGAAAGGAATACTGCTTTTTAAACAAAGCTCATGTTTTTACAGTGTTATTCAGCATTATGATCTGAAGAAAAGATGGTTGCTGGGTCAATATCACAAAATAAAGACAAATAAAATAAGGAACCCAAACTCTGAGATTTTTCTTTGACTTAATCAGATTGAGAGATATTTGTAAACATGGCTTTCTACATAAATTGCAGTTGCCATTAGATTTTAAATGAAAAATATATAGCTGAGTGTAAATAGGGCCCTCACAACATGACAACAAATGTTTATCCACTACTTTCCTCAAGTTCCTGTCTGTAGTCACTTTCTTTCACAAATAAAAGAATACAAAATAAAAATGAGTACATAAATGTGTTAAAATTGAGTCAATAAATGAGATCAAAACACATCATATTTTATAGTAAGCAGAGGTGATTCCCTGACATGTTTTCACAGAGCTGATCTAATAACACTGAGCAGCCTATTCTATTCCAATATCCCCAGTGTCACTATCACTGATGATTCGTATATTTGATTCTATGCAAACTCAGAGACCTTCCTTGTTACTCAACTATAAAAAACTTCCCAACAGACTGAAAGGGGAGTTGACGGCACGTCAGATTCACCATTAACCATGTTTCCTGTAGCTGTGCTGCTGCTGTTGGTAGCTGGATCATGTGAGTCTCCTTGGACTTGTCATATAGTCACCACTTTTTCTTTTGCAAGACAACTTAATATTTTTTGACAAAACATTCTTCTTTTAACAGATGTGAAGTGTGAAACTTTGACGCAGCCAGCCTCTGTGACTGTGCAGCCAGGTCAACCTCTGACCATCAGCTGCCAGGTCTCTTATTCTCTTGGCAGCTGGACAGCTTGGATCAGACAGCCTGCAGGAAAAGGACTGGAGTGGATTGGGATGAAATATACAGGAGGTTCATACTATAAAGATTCATTAAAGAACAAGTTCAGTATCGAATTAGACACATCCAGCAAAACAGTGACTCTAAAGGGACAGAACGTGCAGCCTGGAGACACTGCTGTGTATTACTGTGCCAAATACACACAATGATACAAACCATCAGCCGACCTGAACAAAAACCCCTCAGTGCCTGAACACTAGTTACATGAAGCCACCAGAGGAGGAGCCCAAAGACTACTGGTGATTTCAGACCAGTTCACTGTTACTGTAAAGAGGAATCATTCAGTTTCATGAAGGTTTTATAACTGGAGGAACTCTTTTCATCAGTTCACTCATTCCTCCTGCAAAACATGTCAAGAAATCACCCACCTTGCTCAAGAGCAGCAGAATCTCCACGATTTAAACCAAGAATGTTGCAGAACTTGATCAAATCATGTAAATGAGCTTTATCCATCCATTTATCCTCTTTCTGCACACACTTTTATTATATTATATAAGTTATTGCATCATGTTTAAGGTAGGATGTATATGAGCTTGGTGGAAAAAACTCTCAGGAGGACTTGGAGATGAAAGTGTAAGATGGGAATTTTTATTGTCCCAATATATAAGGCCGACAAGGCAGAATCAACAAGGTAAATATGAAATAAAACAAAAGAGCGAAATAAACAAACACTTGAAAATAAGAAAATAAATTGGCACATTGGCACAAACAAATAATTACAATAACAATAAACTTCTAAGAAATCGCTTCTAGGGAGAGCTCTTAGACTTACCTCTTCCCATAAGCAGTCCCAGACTTATGAACAGACAGGCTTAAATGGGACCTAACCCCGCCCCTTACAATTGGAACAAACCAACATAGCATCATACGCAGGGGTGTCACAGGTAAGGCAATCCCCGAAGCTTTAACAGCTTATACAAGAAATTCCATATGGCTGGAAGAATACCCGGCAACATATTTGCCATACAATTGCTACATGAAGGCATAGCCACCTAAAAATATAACAGCATAAACAATATTAAAACACCGCGGGTTCACTTCCGGTTACCCCGGAAGTCGAGCGCCTATTTACTTCCGCATCACGGACTGCTCGCCTTACACAAACAAACATAAACACGGTATACGGACCCGGACAACAGACGTGCAACACATACAGTTAACATTTGTAATGATTACACGTGTAAACGGGGCAGTGTATTACTGCCGTGACGGTCGCCGTGCGCTCCGTCACACATCATGATGTGAATTGTTTTTCAATGTTAGATGATAACAGTACATTCTAATGGCAAGAAGAGTTCCTTGTTATCTGATGAAAGTTGCTACAAAAACATGAAAAACAAATTTTTATAACAATAACGTGTTCAAGTCTTTATGATACACGTGTTTGTCTTTTTCTGGCGTGGCAGATAAACAATTCAATGCATTCTGACACATGCTAGAGAGTCATGTATACAAATGTTGCAGGAATGAGTCCTGAAAGTTGCGGATAAGTCAACAGTTAATGTTGAAAAGTTATTTCAGCCTCCAACATTGCTCTAAACGGTCGGAGATATTTCAACTCCTTCATTTTGTGTTGAATATCCTTCCCAACTCAAAGAATTAACTCCGTTGTTTCCTAGCAAAGAACCATGGCCTCAGAGTTAAAGGTGCTGACTGTAATCCCAGCTGTAATCCATCCCAGAACACATGCAGGTCACAATCTGATGAAGCGAACAGAACCGTATCATCTGCAAATAGCAAAGAGGAAGTTCTGAGTCCTCTAACCCGAACACAGTCCTCCCCCTGGCTGCATCTTGAACTCATGTGAATCACAAACAGGGCTGGTGAAGAGGACCTTGGCCTGTAGGTCAATGCTGAGTTTGAGTTCCTCCCAGAACACAGGAGACACAGTTATCACTTCATATTATACAAGGACGGGATTGCTCGTAGCAATGGCCCTAGAATCTGTTTTCCCATAGATAATGGTGAATTTGTCCAAATCATAAAATCATCACATTTTTCAATTACAAATCTGAAATGTCAAAACAATACATATATGCCTTGTTTACTGTAAAAGCAAAGCTAATGGATTACCAGTCTTACAATGTTATTTCAATATGTTAAATTTGAGTAAATAATGCGATCAAAATACATCATATTTTATAGAAAGCAGAGGTGATTCCCTGTTTTCAAAGAGCTGATCTAATAACACTGAGCAGCCTATTCTATTCTATCACCCCCAGTGACACCATAACTGCTGATTTGTATATTTGATTCTAAGCAAACTGAGAGACCTTCCTTGTTACTCAACTATAAAAACTTTCCAACAGACTGACAGGGGAGTTGACAGCACGTCAGATTCACCATTAACCATGTTTCCTGTAGCTGTGCTGCTGCTGTTGGCAGCTGGATCATGTGAGTCTCCCTGGACTTGTCATAGAGTCCCCACTTTTTCTTTTGCAGGACAACTTGATGATTTATGACAAAACATTCTTCTTTTAACAGATGTGAAGTGTGAAACTTTGATGCAGCCAGCCTCTGTGACTGTGCAGCCAGGTCAACCTCTGACCATCAGCTGCCAGGTCTCTTATTCTCTCAGCAGCTACTGGACAGCTTGGATCAGACAGCCTGCAGGAAAAGGACTAGAGTGGATTGGGTGGAAACATGGTGATGGGAGCGTATACTATAAAGATTCATTAAAGAACAAGTTCAGTATCGACGTAGACACTTCCAGAAAAACAGTGACTCTAAAGGGACAGAACATGCAGCCTGGAGACACTGCTGTGTATTACTGTGCCAGAGACACACAATGATACAAACCATCAGCCGACCTGAACAAAAAACCCTCAGTGCCTGAACACTAGTTACATGAAGCCACCAGAGGAGGAGCCCAAAGACTACTGGTGATTTCAGACCAGTTCACTGCTTCTGTAAAGAGGAATCACACATTTGTCATAACGTAATTTAACAGTAACTATTTATATCACTTTTAATACTCTGACATCACAATGACTGACATGTCAGTGTGTAAAATTTTAGTTTGAGATAAATCATTAAAAAAAACAAGAAATTGTGTTTTGTGATTGTCTCAAAATCCATGAGTTACTCTGAGATTAATATTTTTACAAAACTGACATAAAAGGGAATAAAGATAATTAAGGTTTAGTGGTTTTTGAAAAGAAAACATTACAATTGATGACAAAAAAACATAATTTAATTTAATTTGGTACTTACAGAGACAAAATTATATATATATATGAATATAACACACCGACAAATGTAAATATATTTACATGAAATAATTTGTAACTAACATCATAATTTAATGAACAAAAAGATAAAACGAGTCAAATTAGAAATGAGATAAAATCCCTTGAGTTGATCGATACAGTTTCATCATTGTGAGGAGGAGTCAATGCAAATCATGAGCTCCTCCATCTGTATTAATCTCCCTTCAACCTGATGACAAACCAAACCACCGACCAGACGTTCAACAAACGACAATAATGACTTTAACTAAATGTTTCACATTTCTGCTGCTGTCAACCATTTCTGGTGAATTCCAAACCTCTGCACTCTTCCTTGTTGTCGTCCAGGCTCATGTTCGGCTCTGTCCTATAACCAAACTGATTTTCTCTTCAGGTGTTTGCAGTCAGACTCTGACTGAATCTGAACCGGCGGTGAAGCGGCCAGGAGAATCCCACAAACTGACGTGTACATATGCAGGGATATCTGATGACTCTGCTCATATCAGCTGGATCAGACAAGCTGAAGGAAAAGGCCTGGAGTGGGTTGCCCACATTTCTTCTCCGTCAGGCAGCTCTAAATATTATTCAGCATCTGTCAAGAATCGCTTCACAATTTCCAGAAACAACGACATGGACCAGGTGTATCTGCACATGAGCAGCCTGACGACTGAAGACTCTGCTGTTTATTATTGTGCTCGAGAGCCACAGTAACACAGGAAGCCACAGAGCTGTACACAAAGCATCGCATCTGTCCCTGTGTCACTCATTGAGTGTTTAAATATCCTCCTCTTCCAACAATGAAAATCGTTGAAGCCCCCCCCCCCCCCCCCCCGCCTTGCCCTAAGCTTAAAAAATGTATTTATGAAAAGAATACTGCTTTTTAAAGTAACCTCATGATTGTACAGTTTTATTCAACATTGTGATCTGAAGAAAAGATGGTTGAAATTCTGGGAATATTCAAAGTTAGAAACTTTCCATGGGAATTAACGGGAATTAACGAGAATTAACGGGAATATACGGGAATATACTGGAATTAATGGGAATTAACGGGAATAAACTTGAAATTTTATGGATAATTTATTCTAACTGTATTTACCTTGTCATATACTTAGGTAAATATAAACATTTTGTTTTGTTATAGGCTGATTTGAGCCCTGAGGCAACTTTGGGCACTTGACTCTATGCTTCTGCATCTTTGTGTCATTCTAAACATATAGGTCTTTGCACAGTATTTGCAAATGTGCCCAGCCTTTCCTTCTACATTGGATGGGGTGAAATGTCTCCACACATGAGATAGTGCACATGGCATTGTTCTATAGAATAAGATGAGAAAAAAGTTTGTAAAAAAACACTAATGCAATGCCAGAGATATAAATAGTTAGCCAAACAATTGGAAAATATTTTACAATTGATGGATAAATTAATGGAAATAGGCTAGATGAACAGAAGAACAATCCTCAATAACCATGCAAATGTATTTTCCCCAGTAATATCATTGAAACTTACCTGACTAGTCCTGCACACTACAGCAGGCCTCAATCTGCTGTAGTGTGCAGGATGCTGGGAATAATCTGTGCATGTGATGGAAGAATGCACAGTGGAAGGTTGAAATTCAACGTGCAGCGTGTGCTGCATTCCATACATCTTTAAAATAGAGTTTTGAATAATGTTTTATTGCTCAGCGTTCAATTTGCGTAGTTTTTTTCTTTCAAAATTCCCGAGGTTAGCTTCCCACGGAAACTTTCCGGAAACTTTCCGGAAATTTACCGGAAACTTTCCGCCCATTTTCCATCCTATTGCTGAGTCAATATCACAATATAAAAACAAATAAAGGAACCAAACTCTGAGATTTTTCATTGACTTAATCAGATTGAGAGACATGTGTAAACCATGGCTTTCTACATAAATGACAGTTGGCGTTGAAAAGTATATAGCCGAGTGTTTATAGGGCTCTCACAACATGACCACAAATGTATATCCACTACTTTCCTCCTTTTCCTGTCTGTAGTCACTGTCTCTAACAAATAAAAGAATTTAAAAAAAATAAACGTGTTAAAATTGAGAAAATTATGAAATCAAAACACATCATATTTTATTGTAAGCAAAGGTGATTCCCGTTCATGTTTTCCCAGAGCTGATCTAATAGCCCTGAGCAGCCTATTCTATTCTATTACCCCCAGTGACAACATCACTGATGATTTCTATGCAAACTCAGACACCTTCCTTGTTACTCAACTATAAAAACTTCCCAACAGACTGACAGGGGAGTTGACGGCACGTCAGATTCACCATTAACCATGTTTCCTGTAGCTGTGCTGCTGCTGTTGGCAGCTGGATCATGTGAGTCCCCCTGGATTTGTCATAGAGTCACCACTTTTTCTTTTGCAGGACAACTTAATGATTTATGACAAATCATTATTCTTTTAACAGATGTGAAGTGTGACACTTTGACGCAGCCAGCCTCTGAGACTGTGCAGCCAGGTCAACCTCTGACCATCAGCTGCCAGGTCTCTTATTCTGTCAGCAGCTACTGGACAGCTTGGATCAGACAGCCTGCAGGAAAAGGACTGGAGTGGATTGGAAGCAGGGTTGGAGGGAGCACATACTATAAAGATTCACTAAAGAACAAGTTCAGTATCGAATTAGACACTTCCAGCAACACAGTGACTCTAAAGGGACAGAACGTGCAGCTTGGAGACACTGCTGTGTATTACTGTGCCAAAGACCCCACAATGATACAAACCATCAGCCGACCTGAACAAAAACCCCTCAGTGCCCGAACACTAGTTACATGAAGCCACCAGAGGGGGAGCCCAAAGACTACTGGTGATTTCAGACTAGTTCACTGTTAGAGGAATCAGTCCGCCTCATGAAGGTTTTATAACTGCAGGAACTCATTTCATCAGTTCACTCCTTCCTCCTGCATAACATGTCAACAAATCACCCACCTTGCTAAAGAGCAGCAGAATCTCCACAACTTAAAACCAAGAATTTTGCAAAACTTGATCAAATCATGTAAATAAGCTTTATCCATCAATTTATCCCCTTTCTACACACACTTATATTCTATTCTATAAGTTATGGCATCACGATGCGAAATGTTTTTACTATGTTAGACGATAAACAGCACATTCCTATGACGAGAAGAGTTCGTCTTTATTTGATGAAAGTTGCTACAATAACATTAAAAACATATTTTTATAACATTAACGTGTTCAAGTCTTTATGAGACACGTGTTAGTCTTTTTTTTGGCGTGGCAGCTACACACTTCAATGCATTCTGACACTTGCTAGTGAGTCATGTATGGAAATGTTGCAATAGTGAGTCCTAAAAGTTGCAAATAAGTCAAGAGTTGATGAGGAAAAGTTATTTCAGCCTCCAACATAGTTATAAACAGTCAGTCTCCTGCTGAATTCTACTTTACTCATTAACAAGACCCAGAGATAATTAAACTTCTTAATTTGGTGAAGAATCTCTGTCCCAACCCAAATAATTAATCTGTTGTTTTCTAGCAGAGAACCATGGCCTCAGAGTTAAAGGTGCTGACTGTCATTCCAGCTGCAATCCATCCCAGAACACATGCAGGTCACAATCTGATGAAGTGAACAGAACCATATTATCAGCAAAAAGCAAAGAGGAAGTTCTGAGTCCCCCAAACTGGACTCAGTCCCCCCCCCTGGCTGCATCTTTAACTCATGTGAAACACAAACAGGGCTGGTGAAGAGGGACCTTGGCCTGTAGGTCAATGCTCAGTTTGAGTTTCTCCCCAGAACACAAAAGACACAGCTATCACTTCATATTATACAAGGACGGGATTGCTCGTAGCAATGACCCTCGAATCTGTATTCCATTGATAATGGTTAATTTGCATAATAAAAAATTACTGCATTTCTGAAATGTTAAAACAATACATATGTGCCTTAATTATTTACTGTAAAAGCAAAGCTAACGGTTTAATCAGCCTTACAATGTGATTTCAATGTGTTGAAATTGAGTAAATAATGAGATCAAAATACATTATATTTTATAGTAAGCAGAGGTCATTCCCTGTCATGTTTTTACAGAGCTGATCAAAAAAACTGAGCAGCCTATTCTATTCTATTACCCCCATGACACCTTCACTGATGATTTGTATATTTGATTCTATGCAAACTCAGAGACCTTCCTTGTTACTCAACTATAAAAACTTCACAACAGACTGACAGGGGAGTTGACGGCAGGTCAGATTCACCATTAACCATGTTTCCTGTAGCTGTGCTGCTGCTGTTGTCAGCTGGATCATGTGAGTCTCCCTGGATTTGTCATAGAGTCTCCACTTTTCTTTTGCAGGACAACTTAATGATTTATGACAAAACATTCTTCTTTTGACAGATGTGAAGTGTGAAACTTTGACGCAGCCAGCCTCTGTGACTGTGCAGCCAGGTCAACCTCTGACCATCAGCTGCAAGGTCTCTTATTCTGTCAGCAGCTACCACACAGCTTGGATCAGACAGCCTGCAGGAAAAGGACTGGAGTGGATTGGAAGCAGGCGTCATGGAGGGGACACATACTATAAAGATTCATTGAAGAACAAGTTCAGTATCGAATTAGACACTTCCAGCAACACAGCAACTCTAAAGGGACAGAACGTGCAGCCTGGAGACACTGCTGTGTATTACTGTGCCAGACACACAATGATACAAACCATCAGCCGACCTGAACAAAAACCCCTCAGTGCCTGAACACTAGTTACATGAAGCCACCAGAGGAGGAGCCCAAAGACTACTGGTGATTTCAGACCAGTTCACTGTTACTGTAAAGAGGAATCAGTCCCTTTCATGAAGGTTTTTAATGCTGGAACTCTTTTCCTCAGTTCACTCATTCCTCCTGCATAACATGTCAAGAAATCCCCCACCTTGCTCAAGAGCAGCAGAATCTCCACGTCTTAAAACCAAGAATGTTGCAGAACTTGATCAAATCATGTAAATGAGCTTTATCCATCCATTTATCCCCTTCTGCTCACACTTATTTTCTATGATATAAGTTATGGCATCATTAAGAGATTTGTTTTAACAATGTTAGATGATAAAAAGTACATTGTTATGAAAAGAAGAGTTCCTCGTTATGTGATGAAAGTTGCTACAATAACATAAGAAACATATTTTTATAACAATAACGTGTTCAAGTCTTTGTGAAACACGTATTTATTCTTTTTCTGGCGTGGCAGCTAAAACTTCAATGCATTCTGACACATGCTAGAGAGTCATGTATGCAAATGTTGCAGGAGTGAGTCCTAAAAGTTGCAGATTAGTCAACAGTTAATGAGAAAAATTTATTTCAGCCTCCAACATTGCTCTAACGATCAGAGATAATTATTCACTTCATATTATATAAGGACGGGATTGCTCGTACCAATGGAACTAGAATCTGTATTCCCATTGAAATAGGGATCATTGCATTTATAGAATGGCCAAACAATACATATGTGCCTTAATTGTTTACTATAAAAGCAAAGCTAACTGTTTAATCACCCTTACAATGTGATTTCAATGTGTTCAAATTGAGTAAATAATGAGAGCAAAACACATCTAATGTTATAATAAGCAGAGGTGATTCCCTGTCATGTTTTCCCAGAGCTGATTTAATAACACTGAGCAGCCTATTCTATACTATTTCCCCCACTGATGATTTGTATATTTGATTCTATGCAAACTCAGAGACCTTCCTTGTTAATCAACTATAAAAACTTCCCAACAGACTGACAGGGGAGTTGACGGCACTTCAGATTCACCATTAATCATGTTTCCTGTAGCTGTGCTGCTGCTGTTGGCAGCTTGATCATGTGAGTCTCCCTGGATTTGTCATAGAGTCACCACTCTTTCTTTTGCTGAACAACTTGATGATTTATGACAAAACATTCTTCTTTTAACAGATGTGAAGTGTGAAACTTTAAGGCAGCCAGCCTCTGTGACTGTGCAGCCAGGTCAACCTCTGACCATCAGCTGCCAGGTCTCTTATTCTGTCACCAGCTACGGTACAGCTTGGATCAGACAGCCTGCAGGAAAAGGACTGGAGTGGATTGGGGTGAAGTATAGTGGAGGGAGCACAAACAATAAAGAATCATTAAAGAATAAGTTCAGTATCGACTCAGACCCTTCCAGCAACACAGTGTCTCTAAAGGGACAGAACGTGCAGCCTGGAGACACTGCTGTGTATTACTGTGCCAGAGACACGCAATGATACAAACCATCAGCCGACCTGAACAAAAAACCCTCAGTGCCTGAACACTAGTTACCTGAAGCCACCAGAGGAGAAGCCCAAAGACTACTGGTGGTTTCAGACCAGTTCAATGTTAATGTAAAGAGGAATCAGACATGGGTCATATCGTCATTTAACAGTAACTATTTATACCACTTCTAATACTCTGAAATCACAGTGACTGTATAGATATATAACACACACATGTAAATATATTTATATGAAACATTTTTTTCACTTTTTAGTTGTGCATTTCTCTTTGAAGAGGAGGAGTTGATGCAAAGACTGAGTCTGGACCCGCGGTTAAAGGGCCTGGAGACACACTGACCTGCACATATGCTGTGTTCAATGGTGATTACTGGGACTCTTGGATCAGGCAGGCTGATGGAAAAGGCCTAGAGTGGGTTGCTACTATCAGTGATGGCAGTAGCAATACTCTCAGTCAGTCTGAGGCGGGTTCACCATGTCCAGAGACAGCAGCAAAAAAGAAGGTGTGTCTGCAGATGAACAGTCTGAAAACAGAAGATTCTGCTGTTTATTATTGTGCTAGATAGGCACAGTGACCGGAGTTGCTTCATCAGCTGTACAAAATCCTTCAGCATTTGTTTTTTACAGATCTGATATTCCCTGATAATAAAAAAACTTCATGTATGAGTCACAAAAACACGACTTGTGAATATTTATGCCACTTAACAGTGAAATGTGACGGATACAACATCATAGTCAGGCGGCTCAGTGGTGAACAAGAATGTTCCTGCCAGCCAACCAGGGCCTTTCTATGCACATCATGTTAACCAGGTTTCTAAATGGGACTTGTCCTGCAGCGGAGGTGAACAGGAGAATCGCCCACGATGTTTTCCCTGTGAGAATAATCATCTCATCTCTGATTTGACTTCACATTAGTTCTGCGCAGCCAAATCTCCAGATCCTGTCTGTCTGTTTAAAATCACTGTCGTCTGGGGCTGAACTTAGCCCAGGATGCAGCTTCAAGTCCCTCAAAATGAGTGTCAGGTGAAGCTTGTCTTGGTTGAACATTTGCACGTGGTCTGGTCCAGTTTTAAAAGCAACAGCATGTTAGTTCAAGTTGGAGGTTCAAATGGGAGATACGGAGGTCTGTGAGCAAGTTTGAGCGATGTTTTATTAAAACATGTGGAAACGTCACCTGTAACATCTCAAGCGAGAAAATGTAATCGTTCCTCTGCCTTCTACTATCGAGGGATGGGAGGATGACCTGCAAAAGTGGTTAGTGAATAATATACTGTACGTCGTCACTACTGTTTCAGAAAGTAACAATATTGTTAGCTGCTGGAAATGCGAGTGGCTAACACCGCTCTCTCACAGGATGTTATGACCACTATCATTTTCACAGTAGCGCTTCAAATGCAAATTGCTGAAGAACCACAGACAGCAGCTAACCCAAAGAAAACAACCAAATAATGAAAGGTCAGAGACCGACATGAGCATTACTGACAGTCAGACAGTGTCACGGCTGATTCTGTTCGTTATATCAACAGTTGCTCCCCTGAATCAGTAAGCCCACCTTAAATGATGGTCTGGTCAAAAAAGGCTACAGCAGACTCACTTCATTTCCTGTCTCAGTCTACTGACCAACAGGCTGAATCATGAAAACTGGAGCTGCATACAGTCACATATAGAAACAGAGAGTAGGTTCAACTTGCCATACGGCTGACAAAGAGACTGTGCATTGATACCATATCATTTGATCTATTTGAATTTGATTGGGATTTTTGTTACAGCAGAACTTCAGTATTTTACATGTTCCTCTGTTGTTGTGGTTTATGAAAAACAAACAGTTTCAAGTTCCCTCTCAGACCTGTAGAGGGAGGTCTATGCAAACTCTTTCCTCCTTATAACACCAGCAACTGTCAGAGCACATGGACCGGCTAACACACAACTTGAATCACCAGTCAAAGAACTACAGTGTCTGTCAGAGAATGGAAAACACACTTGTCTGGGGTTTATTATTTGTAGTTACTGTTCATGGTGAGAAAATCAATCCTGCTTTTGTTATTTTGTAACTTGTCTAACGTGTGGTTTACAAGTTTGCTGGATAATGTTCATCATTTCTTTACTTACAGGAGTTTGGAGTGAGATCAAAATGGACCAGTCTCCATCGCAGGTGAAAACACTTGGAGAGACGGTGAAGATGTCATGTGTCATGTCTGGGTTTGACATGACAAAGTACTTTATACACTGGATACGGCAGAGGCCAGGGGAAGCTTTGGAGTGGATCGGGCAGATGAACGCAGGTTCAAACTCTGCCAGCTATGGCAGCTCCTTTCAAAACCGTTTCATCATGACTGAGGATGTTTCCAGCAGCACTCAGTTCCTCCAGGTCGAGAGTCTGAAAGCAGAAGATGCTGCTGTTTAATTCTGTGCTCGAGAGCCACAGTGACTGAGGACAGTGGAGCTGCTGAACAAAAACCTCAACAGACCACAAATAGCAATGTGATCTCAGTAACATCTGTTTCCCACAATCATTAAGTCCTTTACACACTTTACACACCTTTTTTACAGGCGTTATAAATGTATATAGGGTACCAAAATTAATTATAGGTAATTTTTTGTTGTTGTCTTCATGATTTCATTCCAAACAGTCAAAAGTCATAAATATGACATTTGTTGATCTATACTAAATGCCAATTGATCCTGACTAAGTAGAAAAAACTAATCAACGAGTTAATGGTTTCATTCTTTCTTGAACATGAAGAAGGCAGATGAAGACCTTTGCTTCTGAGTTTCATGATGACTTGACTGAAAAGTTTCCTAAAGTCTGCTGCAGAGAATCTGTCTGAAGTAAAGTTAGAATTATCTAGCTAAGGTAAGACTAGTCTCAAATGTCTCTTATTCAGCTCTGAGACTGATAAAGAAATAAAACATACACTCACTAATGTCTACATGCGGGTAAACCAAACCACGACAACAAGGCCTTTTAACTGTTTTTTCAAACGTGGTCATGAGCAGTGAAGACAAGATATCAAGAGGTGATTTGACTGTTAAGCTGTTTGACCAAATTCATGCAGGCCTAAATCAAAAGCGTTTCATTCCATTAACAATCTGCTTAATGTTTGACACGGAGCAGCAGCTCTGCTTTCCAGGTTCATTCTGCAAATGGAGACGAGTGCAAAAAATCTCTGTGTCTGTGCTGCCATCTAGAGGTTTCTATGTGCACTGTCCCCACTGTGTGAGGAGAAAAACTGTACCTCAAGCCTTTCTTCCATTCAAGATTCAATTTTTAGATGCTATTTCCAAATAGCTATGTGTCAGTGATGGAAAGGATCAATAAAAAAAGCCCTAAAATATAATTACAGAATTAAATTATGCTGTGAAAACACATGCATATTCCTACTGTAAATCGTCGAGCGAGCAACATCGCATGACCGATGAGTTGATCAGGTAAATTTCAAAGCTTTTATTTGTAATTGTAAAATTACCATTCCTAAAATAAAAAGTTGGGTGTGAAATCATCATTTAATAGTTAGCCAAGGTAAACATAGGCTGTCTTTGTTATGAAATCAAATAAATTATGGATATGTACAAGGGCTGAGTGAAACGACCACAGATTATATCAATGAAAAAGTTTTCATATCAATCGATAATGATATTTATCATTACAAATTCTTATTATTATTTAGTTTTTATCGTTAAAAGACTGTATTGGTGGAAATTATAATGCCATATGTAGTGATGTTGTTTAATCGCCCAGCCCTGATATGTTGAAGTTGAATAAATTGGTGTTTTATGTGTTATTTCACTAAACAGTGATAATAAAATTCTAATATAAAGATTACAAACTTTAGAGTTATGTCATCGAATGGTTCGAGGGTATCTGAATATAAAATGAAAGAATATCACATAAGTGTCATAGTTTCTACATGTACCACTGTGTATGGGTCTTTGTAGAGGGTGATATCACTGTGTACAACAATGGCCACAGTGATACATCCCATTACAAAAACTCCCTTCCTCTGAGAGACAAAATGCTGTGTATGATGCTGATACACAAAACAATTCAGTTAGCAGGCCTGTTCAGTCTGTGTCTCACAAAACACGTCTTGGGAAGATGAAAGATTGACAGTAATGTGTTCTCATATAAAGGTTTGTATGAGGACATCACAAAAGAATTGTGTTTTAAAAATGTGATTGAAAATAAATTAAAATAAAATAAACTAGAGCACATAGCACATACCCCAAAATGTAATGTTTTCTTTCTTGTTCCATGTTCTTTCCTTCCTCAAAGTTTCATGGAAATCTGTTCAGTGTTTTGTTTGTAGTCTTGTCTGCATATAAATAAACAAGCCAACAAACAGGGATGAAAAGAGTGATCAAGATTCCGTATTTTTAATACTGAAATAAGAGAAATGCAAACAGTACAAATACTGGGCGTGCACCATCAGGCAGAGGTTTTTGTATGAGTATATACAACTGTGTATGGGGGGGTGGGGCACAGTGATATATTGCAATACAAAAACTTAACTGAGGCACATAGGCACTGTTCTCAAGAAAGACGGAAAACAATAACAACATTTTCCATATTTATTATAAATTAGGGCTGTCACTGAATATTCAAAATGTTTTTGTATAATTTTTTTGTTTTAATAAAGACGCAATTTGATTGTTAAATAAATATGAGAGGAGTCACTTTCATTAATGCAATATGAAATGCAGACTGAGCTCTAACAAGTGCATAATTCAACAACCACTATGTGGTAATGATGGTGTAAAGTTCACAACCACACTCGGCTGCTAAGAGTCATTTTCACTCTGTGATGGTAAATTGCATAAAAAATATGTATCCTCATTTAGTTTTACTCTGAAAAAACATGAAAGTCAAAACATCTCAGGAAAAGCTTCAGCGTTTTTTCCTCATGCTTTGTATCAGCAGATATGATACAATTCATTTATTGAGAAATGTTGAGATTTAAGTCCATTTACAGTTTGTTGTCAAGTTAATTAAAGTATATTTTAAATGAGAGTTCATGGTTCAATCAATGATCCAATAAGTATTTAATTGTAACATTATTTCCTAGTTGATAAACATATTTCTATTTTGCCTTTAGGAAAACAAAAAGGTGTTAGACTAAAAGACTTAAATCAGAATAAATATTAAAAGACAGTTGAAAATTGAACATTTTGGACTTGTGTTAAACATCCTTATTGGTTGATTATGAAATCCAATAAATTATGGATATGTACAAGGGCTGGTTGAAATGGCCAAAGATTATATTAATGTAAAAGTTTTCATATTAATCGATAATGATAATTAAAGAAAAATATAATTTTATTATTTAGTTTTTATCGTTAAAAGACTGATTTCTGCTCCTTTGTGAAGGCTGTCGGTTTAAACTCAGAGCAAAGAATGAAACAGTTAATAAACAGCTAAACATTCGACAAATCTGATGTAGATCAACGATGAGTTATACATTTTCACAATGCTTAAATCAATATATATTGAATCTTTGGTACATTGATAATGGTGGAAATTATGAAGCCATATTTAGTGATATTGTTTTATTGCCCAGCTCTGATATGTTGAAGTTGAATAAAATTGATTTGTGTGTTAATTCACTGAACAGTGATAACACAATTCTGATATAAATATTACAAACTTTAGAGTTATGTCATCGAATGGTTCGAGGGTATCTCTGGATTAAATGAGAGAATATCACATATGTGTCATAGTTTCTACATGTACCACTGTGTATAGTTTTTTGTAGAGGGTGATATCACTGTGTACAACAGTGGCCACAGTGATACATCCCATTACAAAAACTCCCTTCCTCTGAGAGAGAAAATGTTGTGTGTGAGGCTGAAACACAAAACAATTGCGTTAGCAGGCCTGTTCAGTTTGTGTCTCACAAAACACGTCGCGGGAAGATAAGAGATTGATAGTAAAGTGTTCTCACATAAAGGTTTGTATGAGGACATCACAAAAAAAGTGTTTTACAAATGTGATTGAAAATAAATAAAACAAAAATAAACTAGAGCACATACCCCAAAATGTAATGCTATCTTTCTTGGTCCATGTTCTTTCCTCTTACAAAGTTTCAGGGAAATCTGTTCAGTGTTTTGTTTGTAGTCTTGTCTGCATATAAATAAACAAGCCAACAAACAGGGATGAAAACATAACCTCCTTGGCGGAGCTAACAAAAGTAAAAACAGTGATCAAGATTCCATATTTTGAATACTGCAGTAAGATAAATGCAAACAGTACAAATGCACCATCAGGCAGAGGTTTTTGTATGAGTATAAACATCTGTGTAACTACGGGGGGGGCCACAGTGATATATTGCAATACAAAAACTTAACTGAGGCACAAAGGCCCTCTTCTCAAGAAAGAAGGAAAACAATAACAATATTTTCCATATTTATTAGACATTAGGGCTGTCACTGAATATTCTAAATGTATTCATATAATTTTTATTGTATAAATGAAGACGACATTTGATTGTGAAAATCAATACGAGAGGAGTTACTTTAATTGATGCAATATGAAATGCAGACTCAGCTCTAACAAGTGCATAAATCAACAATCACTATGTGGTAATGATGGCGTAAAGTTCACAACCACACTAGGCTGCAAAGAGTCTTTTTCACTCTGTGATGGTAAATTTTGAAAACTATATGTATCATCATTTAGTTTTACTCTGAGAAAACATGAAAGTCAAAACATCTCAGGAAAAGCTTCAGCGTTTTTTCCTCATGCTTTGTATCAGCAGATATGATACATTTAATTTATTGAGAAATGTTAAGATTTTAGTCCACTTACAGTTTGTTGTCAAGTTAATTAAAGTATATTTTAAATGAGAGTTCATGGTTCAACCAATGATCCAATAAGTATTTAATTTTAACATTATCTCCTAGTTGATAAACATATTTCTAATTGGCCTTTAGGAAAACAAAAAGGTGTTAGACTCAAAGACTTAAATCAGAATAAATATTAAAAGACAGTTGAAAATTGAACATTTTGGACTTGTGTTGAACAACATCCTTACTGGTTGATTATGAAATCCAATACATTATGGATATGTACAAGGGCTGGTTGAAATGGCCACAGATTATATCAATGTAAAAGTTTTCATATTAATCGATAATGATAATTAAAGAAAAATATCATTTTATTATTTAGTTTTTATCGTTAAAAGACTGATTTCTGCTCCTTTGTGAAGGCTGTCATTTTAAACTCAAAGCAAAGAATGAAACAGTTAATAAACAGCTTAACATTCGACAAATCTGATGTAGATCAACAAAGAGTTTTACATCATCACAATGCTTGAATCGATATATATTGAATCTTTGGTATATATTGGTGGAAATTATTATGCCATATTTAGTGATATTGTTTTATTGCCCAACTCTGATATGTTGAAGTTGAATAAGTTGGTGTTTTGTGTGTTACTTCACTGAACAGTGATAATACAATTCTGATATAAAGATTACAAACTTTAGAGTTATGTCTCCTAAAGGTTCGAGGGTATCTGTGGATAAAATTAGAGAATATCATATATGTGTCATAGTTTCTACATGTACCACTGTGTATGGGTTTTTGTAGAAGGTGATATCACTGTGTCCTACAATGACCACAGTTATACATCCCATTACAAAAACTTCCTTCCTCTGAGGGAGAAAATGTTGTGTATGATGCTCAAACACAAAACAATTGTGTTAGCAGGCCTGTTCAGTCTGTGTCTCACAAAACACGTCTTGGGAAGATAAAGGATTGACAGTAATGTGTTCTCACATAAAGGTTTGTATGAGGACATCACAAAAGAATTGTGTTTTAAAAATGTTGTTGAAAATAAATAAAACTAAAATAAACTAGAGTACATAGCACATACTCCAAAATGTAATTTTTTCTTTCTTGGTCCATGTTCTTTCCTTCTACAAAGTTTCATGGAAATCTGTTCAGTGTTTTGTTTGTAGTCTTGTCTACATATGAATAAACAAGTCAACAAACAGGGATGAAAACATAACCTCCTTGGCGGAGGTAACTAAAGTAAAAACAGTGATCAAGATTCCATATTTTTTATACTGAAGCTAGATAAATGCACTCAGTACAAATACTGGCCGCGCACCATCAGGCAGAGGTTTTTGTATGAGTATATACAGCTGTGTATCATGGGAACCACAGTGATATATTGCAATACAAAAACTTAACTGAGGCACATAGGCCCTGTTCTCAAGAAAGAAGGAAAACAATAACATTTTCCACATGTATTAGACATTAGGGCTGTCACTGAATATTCTAAATGTATTTATATAATTTTACTTTTTAAATAAAGATGACATTTGGTTGTGAAAATCAATACGAGAGGAGGCTTCAGTGTTTCTTCCTCATGCTTTGTATCATCAGATGTGATACATTTCATTTATTGAGAACGGTTAAGATTTAAGTCCACTTACAGTTTGTTGTCAAGTTAATTAAAGTATATTTTAAATGAGAGTTCATGGTTCAATCAATGATCCAATAAGTATATAATTTCAACATTATCTCTTATTTGATAGAAATATTTCTAGTTGTACTTTAGGGGAAAAAAAGATGTAAGACTCAAAGACTTAAATTAGAATAAATATTAAAAGACAATTGAAAATGTGTACATTTTGGACTAACAACATGGTTAACAACATCCTTACTGTTTGATTCTGAAATCTAATAAATAATGGATATGTACGAGGACTGAGTGAAATGGCCACAGATTATATCAATGTAAAAGTTTTCATATCAATCGATAATGATAATTAAAGAAAAATGTAATTTTATTATTTAGTTTTTAACGTTTAAAGACTGATTTCTGCTCCTTTGTGAAGGCTGTCATTTTAAACTCAGAGCAAAGAATGAAACAGTTAATAAACAGCTAAACATTCTACAAATCTGAGCTAGATCAACGATGAGTTTTTCATAATCACAATGCTTAAATCGATATATCTTGAATCTTTGATACATTGATAATGGTTGAAATTATTAAGCCATATTTAGTGATATTGTTTTATTGCCCAGCTCTGATAGGTTGAAGTTGAATTAAATTGAATTTGTGTGTTACTTCAATGAACAGTGATAACACAATTCTGATATAAATATTACAAACTTTCGAGTTATGTCATCGAATGGTTCGAGGGTATCTCTAGATAAAATGAGAGAATATCACAAATGTGTCATAGTTTCTACATGTACCAATGTGTATAGGTTTTTGTAGAGGGTGATATCACTGTGTCCTTCAGTGACCACAGTGATACATACCATAACAAAAACTCCCTTCCTCTGAGAGAGAAAATGTTGTGTATGAGGCTGAAACACAAAACAATTGCGTTAGAAGGCCTGTTCAGTCTGTGTCTCACAAAACACATCTTGGGAAGATGAAACATTGACAGCAATGTGTTCTCACATAAAGGTTTGTATGAGGACATCACAAAAAAACAGTATTTAAAAATGTGATTGAAAATAAATAAAAATAAAATAAACTAGAGCACATAGCACATACCCCAAAATGTAATGCTTTCTTTCATGGTCCATGTTCTTTCCTTTTACAAAGTTTCATGGAAATTTGTTCAGTGTTTTGTTTGTAGTCTTTTCTACATATAAATAAACAAGCCAACAAACAGGGGTGAAAACGTAATCTCCTTAGCGGAGGTAACAAAAGTAAAACAGTGTTCGATATACCGTATTTTTAATACTGAAGCTGGATAAATGCAAACAGTACAAATACTGGGCGTGCACCATCAGGCAGAGGTTTTTGTATGAGTATATACAGCTGTGTATGGGGCAGTGGGGCACAGTGATATATTGCAATACAAAAACTTAACTGAGGCACATAGGCCCTGTTCTCAAGAAAGAAAAAAAACAATGACAACATTTTCCATATTAATTAGACATTAGGGCTGTCACTGAATATTCTAAATGTAATTATATAATATTATTGTTTTAATAAAGACGACATTTGATTGTGAAAATCAATATGAGAAGAGTCACTTTCATTGATGCAAAATAAAAACACAGATTAAGCTCGAACAAGTGCATAATTCAACAACCACTATGTGGTAATGAGGCGTAAAGTTCACAACCACCAAAGAGTCATTTTCCCTCTGTGATGGTAAATTGCATAAACTATGTGTATCATCATTTAGTTTTACCGTGATAAAAACATGAAAGTCAAAACATCTCAGGAAAAGCTTCAGTGTTTCTTCCTCATGCTTTGTATCAGCAGAAAAGATACATTTCATTTATTGAAAAAGGTAAAGACTTTTGTCCACTTACAGTTTGTTGTCAAGTTAATTAAAGTATGTTTTAAATGAGATTTCATGGTTCAATCAATGATCCAATAAGTATTTCATTGTAACATTATCTCTTATTTGATATCCATATTTCGAATTGAACTTTAGGAAAACAAAAAGGTGTTAGACTCAAAGACTTAAATTAGAATAAATATTAAAAGATAGTTGAAAATTTTACATTTTGGACTTGTGGTTAACAACATCCTTACTGGTTGATTATGAAATCCAGCAAATTATGGATATATACGAGGACTGAGTGTAATGGCCACATATTATATAAATGTAAAAGTTTTCATATCATCTATGATGATATTTATAACGAATAATGTAATTTTATTATTTAGTTTTTATCATCTAAAGACTGATTTCTGCTCCTTTGTGAAGGCTGTAATTTTAAACTCAGAGCAAAGAATGAAAAAGTTAATAAACAGCAAAATATTCTACAAATCTGATGTAGATCAATGATGAGTTTTACATTATCAAAATGTTTAAATAGAAATATATTGAATATTTGATATATTGATATTGGTGGAAATTATAATGCCATATATAGTGATATTGTGTTGTCGCCCAGCCCTGATATGTTGAAGTTGAATAAGTTGGTATTTTGTGTGTTACTCCACTGAATATTAAAGTGATATTAAAATTATAATATAAAGATGACAAAGTTTAGAGTTATGTGATCGAATAGCTCGAGGGTATCTGTGGATAAAATGAGAGAATATCACATATGTCACATAGTTTCTACATGTAGCACTGTGTATGGGTTTTTGTAGAGGGTGATATCACTATGTCCTACAATGACCACAGCGATACATACCATAACAAAAACTCCCTTCCTCTGAGGGAGAAAATGTTGTGTATGATGCTGATACACAAAACAATTGCGTTAGAAGGCCTGTTCAGTCTGTGTCTCACAAAACACGTCTTGGGAAGATGAAAGATTGACATTAATTTGTTCTCACATAAAGGTTTGTATGAGGACATCACAAAAAATTAATTGTCTTTTAAAAATGTGATTGAAAATAAATCAAACAAAAATAAACTAGAGCACATAGCACATACCCCAAAATGTAATGCTTTCTTTCTTGGTCCATGTTCTTTCCTTCTACAAAGTTTCATGGAAAGCTGTTCAGTGTTTTGTTTGTAGTATTGTCTACATATAATAAACAAGCAAACAAACAGGGGTGAAAAATAACCTCCTCGGTGGAGGTAACAAAAGTAAAACAGTGATCAAGATTCAATATTTTTAATACTGAAGCTAGATAATTGCACTCAGTAGAAATACTAGCCGCACACCATCAGGCAGAGGTTTTTGTATGAGTATAAACAGCTGTGTACTCGGGGGGTGGCCACAGTGATAAATTGCAATACAAAAACTTACCTGAGGCACAAAGTATTTTCTTGTAACAAATCTCTTATTTGATATCCATATTTCCAATTGGAATTTAGAAAAACAAAAAAGGTGTTAGACTCAAAGACTTAAATTAGAATAAATATGAAAAGATAGTTGAAAATTGTACATTTTGAACTTGTGGTTAACAACATCCTTACTGGTTGATATTGAAATTTAATAAATGATGGATATTGTACGAGGGCTGGTTGAAATGGCCAAAGATTATATCAATGTAAAAGTTTTTATATCAATCGATAATGATAATTCAAGAAAAATTTCACATTATTTAGTTTTTATCGTTAAAAGACGGATTTCTGCTCCTTTGTGAAGGCTGTCGTTTTAAACTCAGAGCAAAGAATGAAAAAGTTAAAAAACAGCTTAACATTCTACAAATCTGATGTAGATCAACGACGAGTTTTACATTATCACGATGCTTAAATTGATATATATTGAATCCTTGGTATATTGGTAATGGTGAAAATTAAAATGCCATATTTAGTGATATTGTTTTATCACCCAGCCCTGATATGTTGAAGTTGAATAAGTTGGTGTTTTGTGTGTTATTTCACTGAACAGTGATAATAAAATACTAATATAAAGATGATACACTTTAGAGTAATGTCATTGAATGATACGAGGGTATCTGTGGATAAAATGAGAGAATATCACATATGTGTCATAGTTTCTACATGTACCACCGTGTATGGCTTTTTGTAGAGGGTGATATCACTGTGTCCTACAATGACCACAGTGATACATCCCATCACAAAAACTTCCTTCCTCTGAGGGAGAAAATGCTGTGTATGATGCTGATACACAAAACAATTACGTTAGCCGGCCTGTTCAGTCTGTGTTTCACAAAACACGTCTTGGGAAGAAGAGAGATTAACAGTAATGTGTTTTCACATAAAGGTTTGTATGAGGACATCACAAAAAGGTGTATTGTGTTTTAAAATCGTGATTGAAAATAAATAAACTAAAATAAACAAGTGCACATAGCACATACCCGTAAATGTACTTTTTTTTTTCTTGGTCCATGTACTTTCCTTCTACCAAGTTTCATGGAAATCTGTTCAGTGTTTTGTTTGTAGTCTTGTCTACATATAAATAAACAAGTCAACAAACAGGGATGAAAAAATAAACTCCTTGGCGGAGGTAACAAAAGTAAAAACAGTGATCAAGATTCCATAATTTAATACTGAAGCTAGATAAATGCAAACAGTACAAATACTGGCCGTGCACCATAAGGCAGAGGTTTTTGTATGAGTATAAACAGCTGTGTAACTACGGGTATCACAGTGATATCTTGCAATACAAAAACTTAACTGAGGCACATAGGCACTGTTCTCCAGAAAAAAGGAAAACAATAACAATATTTTCCATATTTATTAGACATAAGGGCTGTCACTGAATATTCTAAATGTATTCATATAATTTGAATTGCTTAAATAAAGACGACATTTGATTGTGAAAATCAATACGAGAGGAGTCACTTTAATTGATGCAATATGAAACACAGATTAAGCTCTAACAAGTGCATAATTCAACAACCACTATATGGTAATGATGGCGTAAAGTTCACAACCACACTCGGCTGCAAAGAGTCTTTTTCACTCTGTGATGGTAAATTGCATAAACTATATGTATCATCATTTAGTTTTACTCTGAAAAAACATGTCAGTCAAAACATCTCAGGAAAAGCTTCAGCGTTTTTTCCTCATGCTTTGTATCAGCAGATATGATACATTTCATTCATTGAGAAATGTTAAGATGTTTGTCCACTTACAGTTTGTTGTCAAGTTAATGTATGTATGTTATAAATGAGAGTTCATGGTTCAATCAATGATCAAATAAGTATTTCATTGTAACATTATCTCTTATTTGATATCCATATTTCGAAATTGGACTTTAGGAAAACAAAAAGGTGTTAGACTCACTGACTTAAATTAGAATAAATGTTAAAAGAGAGTTGAAAATTTGTACATTTTGGACTCATGGTTAACAACATCCTTACAGGTTGATTATGAAATCCAATAAATCATGGATATGTACGAAGGCTGAGTGAAATGGCCACAGATTATATCAATGTAAAAGTTTTCATATCGATGTATGATGATATTTATCACGAATAATGTCATTTTATTATTTAGTTTTTATTTTTAAAGACTGATTTCTGCTCCATTGTGAAGGCTGTCGTTTTAAACTCAGAGCAAAGAATGAAAAGGTCGATAAACAGCTAAACATTCTACAAATCTAATGTAGATCAATGATGAGATTTACATAATAATAATGCTTAAAAATATATATTTTGAATCTTTGGTACATTGATATTGGTATAATTTCTAATGCCATATTTAGTGATGTTATTTTATCGCCCAGCCCTGATATGATGAAGTTGAATAAGTTGGTCTTTTGTGTGTTATTTCACTGAACAGTGATAAGAAAATTCTAATATATCGATGACAAACCTTAGAGTTATGTGGTCAAATGGTTCGAGAGTATCTGAGGATAAAATGAGAGAATAGCACATATGTGTAATAGTCTCTACATGTACCAATGTGTATGGGTTTTTGTAGAGGGTGATATCACAGTGTACAGCAACGTCCACAGTGATATATCCCATTACAAAAACTTCCTTCCTCTGAGGAAGAAAATGTTGTGTATGATGCTGATACACAAAACAATTGCGTTAGCAGGCCTGTTCAGTCTGTGTCTCACAAAACACGTCTTGGGAAGATGAAAGATTGACAGAAATGTGTTCTCACATAAAGGTTTGTATGAGGACATCACAAAAACAGTGTTTTAAAAATGTGATTGAAAATAAATGAAACAACAATAAACTAGAGCAGTTAGCACATACCCCAAAATGTAATGCTGTCCTTCTTGGTCCATGTTCTTTCCTTCTACAAAGTTTCAGGGAAATCTGTTCAGTGTTTTGTTTGTAGTCTTGTCAACATATAAATAAACAAGCCAACAAACAGGGATGAAAACACAACCTCCTTGGCGGAGGTAACAAAAGTAAAACAGTGATCAAGATTCCATATTTTTAATACTGCAGTAAGATAAATGCAAACAGTACAAATACTGGCCCTGCACCATCAGGCAGAGGTTTTTGTATGAGTATAAACAGCTGTGTACTACGGGGGGCACCACAGTGATATATTGCAATACAAAAACTTAACTGAGGCACATAGGCCCTGTTCTCAAGAAAGAAGGAAAACAATAACAATATTTTCCATATTTATTAGACATTAAGGTTGTCACTGAATATTCTAAATGTATTTATATAATTTTATTGTTTAAATAAAGACGACATTTGATTGTGAAAATCAATATGAAAGGAGTCACTTTCATTGATGCAAAATGAAATGCAGACTGAGCTCTAACAAGTGCATAATTCAACAACCACTATGTGGTAATGATGGCGTAAAGTTCATAACCATACTCGGCTGCAAAGAGTCTTTTTCACTCTGTGATGGTAAATTGCATAAACTATATGTATCATCATTTAGTTTTACTCTGAAAAAACATGCAAGTCAAAACATCTCAGCAAAAGCTTCAGTGTTTCTTCCTCATGCTTTGTATCAGCAGATATGATAAATGTCATTTATTGAGGAAAGTTAAGATTTTTGTCCACTTACAGTTTGTTGTCAAGTCATTTAAAGTATATTTTAAATAAGAGTTCATGGATGCAATAAGTATTTCATTGTAATATTGTCTCTTATTTGAAAGCCGTATTTCGAATTGTACTTTAGGAAAACAAAAAGGTGTTAGACTCAAAGACTTAAATTAGAATAAACATTAAAAGACAGTTGAAAATGTTACATTTCGGACTTGTGGTGAACAACATCCTTATTGGTTGATTATGAAATCCAATAAATTATGGATATGTACGAGTGCTGGTTGAAATGGCCAAAGATTATATCAATGTAAAAGTTTTCATATTAATTGATAATGATAATTAAAGAAAAATATCATTTTATTATTTAGGTTTTATCGTTATAAGACTGATTTCTGCTCCTTTGTGAAGACTGTCGTTTTAAACTCAGAGCAAAGAATGAAACAGTTAATAAACAGCTTAACATTCGACAAATCTGATGTAGATCAACAAAGAGTTTTACATCATCACAATGCTTAAATCGATATATATATATTGAATCTTTGGTATATATTGGTGGACATTATTATGCCATATTTAGTGATATTGTTTAATGACCCAGCTCTGATATGTTGAAGTTGAATAAGTTGGTCTTTTGTGTGTATTTCACTGAACAGTGATAATAACAATCTAATATAAAGATGACAAAGTTTAGAGTTATATGGTCGAATGGTTCAAGGGTATCTGTGGATAAAATGAGAGAATATCACATATGTGTCATAGTCTCTACATGTACCACTGTGTATGGGTTTTTGTAGAGGGTGATATCACTGTGTACAACAATGGCCACAGTGATACATCCCATTACAAAAACTTCCTTCCTCTGAGAGACAAAATGCTGTGTATGATGCTGATACACAAAACAATTTCATTAGCAGGCCTGTTCAGTCTGTGTCTCACAAAACACGTCTTGGGAAGATAAAAGATTGACAGTAAAGTGTTCTCACATAAAGGTTTGTATGAGGACATCACAAAAAAACTGTGTTTTCAAATTGTGATTGAAAATAAATAAAACCAAAATAAACTAGTGCACATAGAACATACCCCAAAATGCTATGTTTTCTTTCTTGGTCCATGTTCTTTACTTCTACAAGGTTTCGTGGATATCTGTTCAGTGTTTTGTTTGTCGTCTTGTCTGTATATAAATAAACAAGTCAACAAACAGGGATGAAAACATAACCTCCTTTGCCAAGGTAACAAAAGTAAAAACAGTGATCGATATTCCATATTTTTTATAATGCAGTAAGATAAATGCAAACAGTACAAATACTGGCCGCGCACCATCAGGCAGAGGTTTTTGTATGAGTATATACAGCTGTGTAACTACGGGAGTAGCCACAGTGATATATTGCATTACAAAAACCTAACTGAGGCACATAGGCCTTGCTCTCAAGAAAGAAGGAAAACAATAACAATATTTGCCATAGTTATTAGACTTTCGGGCTGTCACTAAATATTCTAAATGTATTTATATAATTTTATTGTTTAAATAAAGACGACATTTGATTATGAAAATCAATATGAGAGGAGTCACTTTCATTGATGCAATATGAAATGCAGACTGAGCTCTAACAAGTGTATAATTCAACAACCAATATGTGGTAATGATGGCATAAAGTTCACAACCACACTCGACTGGAAAGAGTCATTTTTACCCAGGGATGTTAAATTGCATAAACTATATATATCATCATTTAGTTTTACTCTGAAAAAACATGAAAGTCAAAACAGCTCAGGAAAAGCTTCAGTGTTTCTGCCTCAAGCTTTGTATCAGCAGATATGATCCATTTCATTTATTGAGGAAAGTTAAGATTTTGTCCACTTACAGTTTGTTGTCAAGTTAATTAAAGTATGTTTTAAATTAGAGTTCATGGTTTAATCAATTATCTAATAAGTGTTAATTCACTTATTAAACAGTAAGCCATATGGATTGTAAATTTCGAATACAACCCATATGGCTTACAATTCGAAATTTGTAAGCCATATTTCGAATTGTACCTTAGGAAAACAAAAAGGTGTTAGACTCAAAGACTGAAATTAGAATTAACATTAAAAGATAGTTTAAAATTGTACATTTTGGACCTGTGGTCAACAACAGCCCTACTGGCTGATATTGAAATCTAATAAATTATGGATATGTACGAGGGGTGAGTGAAATGGCCACAGATAATATAAATGTAAAAGTTTTCATATGAATCGATAATGATAATTAAAGAAAAATGTCTTATTATTATTTAGTTTTTATCGTTAAGACTGATTTCTGCTCCTTTGGGAAGGCTGTCGTTTTAAACTCCAAGCAAACAATGAAACAGTTAATAAACAGCTAAATATTCTACAAATGTGATGTAGTTCAATGACGAGTTTTACATTATCACAATGCTTAAATCAATATATAGTAAATCTTTGGTATATTGATAATGGTGGAAATGGTAATGCCATATTTAGTAATATTGTTTTATCGCCCAGCCCTGATATGTTGAATTTGAATAAAATTGTCTTTTGTGTGTTATTTCACTGGACAGGGATAATAAAATTCTAATATAAAGATGACCAAATTTAGAGTTATGTCATCGAATGGTTCGAGGGTATCTGTAGATAAAATGAGAGAATATCACATATGCGTCACAGTCTCTACATGTACCACTGTGTATGGGTTTTTGTAGAGGGTGATATCACTGTGTCCTACAATGACCACAGTGATACATCCCATTTCAAAAACTCACTTCCTCTGAGAAAGAAAATGCTGTGTATGATGCTGATACACAAACCATTTACGTTAGCAGGCCTGTTCAGTCTGTGTCTCAATAAACACATCATGGGAAGAAGAGAGATTGACAGTAATGTGTTCTCACATAAAGGTTTGTATGAGGACATCACAAAAGAATTGTGTTTTAAAAATGTGATTGAAAATAAATAAAACCAAAATAAACTAGTGCACATACCCCAAAATGTAATGCTTTTGTTTGTAGTCTTGTCTACATATAAATAAACAAGCCAACAAACAGGGATGAAAACATAACCTCCTTTGCCAAGGTAACAAAAGTAAAAACAATGATCAAGACTCCATATTTTTAATACTGCAGTAAGATAAATGCAAACAGTACAAATACTGGCCGGGCACCATCAGGCAGAGGTTTTTGTACGAGTATAAAGAGCTGTGTATGGGGGGAACCACAGTGATATACTGCAATACAAAAACTTGTCTTGAACTTAACTGAGGAACATTGGCATTGTTCTCAAGAAAGAAGAAAAACAATAACAACAATTTCCATATTTATTAGACATATTTCATTTAATAAACGTTTCTTCCTCATGCTTTGAATCAGCAGTTATGATTCATTTCATTTATTGTAAAAAGTTAACATTTTTGTCCACTTCCAGTTTATTGTTCTAATTAAAGTATGTTTTAAATGAGAGTTCATGGTTCAATCAATGATCCAATAAGTATTTATTTTTAACATCTTCGCTTATTTGATAGACATATTTCGAGTTATACTTTAGGAAAACAAAAAGGTGCTAGACTCAAAGACTTAAATTAGAATGAATATTACAAGACAGTTGAAAATTTTACATTTTGGACTTGTGGTTGACAACATCCTTCTGGTTGATATTTATGTAATGCAGAGGAAATAATCCTCACCACAACAGGTGCTTCCGCAGCCAGTTAACAAACTGAAACTTGAAGCCAAAGGCTCAGCAACCAGCACTAGAGGCCAGAGAACCTACAGTATGTCCCCTTCTCAAAAAACTGATTTAGCTATTATCTCTGACAGAAAACATTTGATAAATGCCAAAACATTTTTCTGAGCTAGTACCATTTAAGTTATGCTGAGTGGAGTTATCAGCTATCTCCTAATTCTACTAATGTCACATTTTTTCCCTTAGACTCATATGAGGTAACAGTGGCCTTTGACCTTTGGCCACTTGTCACGATCCTATCAAATCAGGTCTCTCTCTGCAGCCAGATGGGAGGAACTTGGCCGTCAGGTAGATGCACATCACCTGGTCTGGCTGCAGGCTGGAGACATTCAGCCAGTCTGTCTCTTCCCTATGGCTTCCACAGCATTTGGTCTTGGTTGTACATGGATTTCTACATTTACATTTCCTGTTAATCTCTGTAAATAAACGTATTTTTAGGTTAAGCTCATGTGAGGCCTTCCCTACTTTGTCCAGCTTTGAGCCAGGTTGTGACACCATTGAAATCCAGTCAGTTCATCTTGGAGACCAATGGACAACTGGACAAAATTTGATGAAATTCCCTAAAGGGAGACTAGAGATGTCCTCAAGACCAAAAACATGTTTTGTGAGGTCACAGTGACCTTTACCTTTGACCTACAAATTCTAATCAGTCCATCCTTGAGTCCAAGTGAATGTTTGTGCCAGATCTAATACAAATACCCATGGGTGTTCCTGAAATCTCATGTTCAGACGTGTTCTGTAAGGTCATAGTGACCTTGACCTTTTACCAACAAATTCTTATCAGTTCGTCTGTAATTCCACAAGAGTGTTTGTCCCAAATCTGAAAAAATTCCCTTGGGTTGCTCCTAAGATATCATCATGTTCACAAGGCAAACAAATCTAATCAGTTTATCCTTGACTCAAAGCCAATGTTTGTTTTAAATATGAAGAAAATCCCGAATTGGATTGACAGAAAACCCTAAAACAGGATGCCGGCGACCACTAGCTGTTGCTGCCAAAGAAACATAAATATACTGTAATCTTCACAGTATAACACCACTCAGTTAAACTTCAGGGATGTCAATCTATTTAGGAAGCACAAGTGATTGTGAATAAATTCACACTGAGCACATGTGACAGGCGTGGAAGAGTCTGGAGAAGCTGTGGTGAATGTTGTTCTGCCTGTAACATCATCCAGCATGACTGGTTTGGCGGGGGGTCAGTGATGGTCCGGGGAGGCATTTCCTTGTAAGAGCCAAAAGTAGCGTGACTGCTGTTAGGTACCGGGATGAAATCCTCTGAGCGATTATCAGACCTTACGCTGGTGCCGTGGGCCCTGGTTTCCTCCTGGTGCAGGACAGAGTTGTAGGCAGTTCCTGATAGACCAAGGCATTGATGCAATTGACTGACCCTCACGTTCCCCTGACCTAAATCTAAATGCATCAGTGTATCCAACGCCACCAGTTACCACCACAGACTGTCCAGGATCTCACTGAGGACATGAATCATCAGGATCATGTCCAGACATTTCCTGAGTGCAAACAGGCACTCGGATACCGTGCTACGGTGGCCCTGAGAGCTCAACTCACTGCAACTTAAGAAAACACATGCAAGTGGACAAAACACAACAAAAGTAAGAAAACATCTTTATCAATTTGACAACATAACACAATACAGAAACACGCTGCAATTCCAGAAAACGGCAACTGAAGGACACTTAAAAGTGATGGACACTGCTGCCACAGGAGCCACAAAAATGTCCAATGCGTCCACAAATTTGGTTCCACAATATGGACAAAACCTTGCCTGGAGAAAAGTAAAGAATGTGAATGCTAAGTGCTGTAAATTACTCACAAACAGGGGCTTGCTTGTTAGAGCTGTTTATTCAGTTTAGCAGGAAAAAACGGCATGTCTCCAGCCCAAACCATTGAGGAGTCATGATGCTCTAAAGACATGATGATGTCAGAGGGTTAACAGTAGACATCTGCAGTAATAAAGTTGATTATTTATTCAAATAAACCAGAAATGTTTACAGTTTAGCCAATTTTCAAGATCACTAACGGACGCCGACTTTAACAGCTCCAAACTGCGGCAGCAATAACAACCGAAGGTGTCCATCACTTTTACGTGTCCTCTGGAAACACTTCCGTTGTCGTTTCCTGTATTTGCAGCGCGTTTATTTAATGTGTTGTGCTTAATGTCTTGTTTTGTGTGGTCAAATTGCTTTTGTTTGTCTACTTGCATGTGTTTTCTTAAGTTGCAGTGCATTGAGCTCTCAGGGCCACTGTACCAGACACACTACTGAGTCACATTAGTAGTTGCCGTGATGAAATGTGCACAAGTTGGATCAGCCTGTGATTTAAATTGTTGACGTTGATTTCCGACGTGCTTTTGAATCGAGCCCTCACTGGTTGGATGATTTTGGTTTCAATTGACCGTTGTTACACCATTTTGTTCCCAACTAATTAAACACTGTACATCAGTAAAGATTTTCAACTGGAATAAATTGTTCATCAAGATCTGATTGATTGTGATTTAAGCGTTTTCTTTGAGTATGAATTGAAAGGTTTTGTTTTAACAAGAAGGTATCATGCTTTAACGTAAAAAGTTTTACGTTATAACTTCATCGAAAGTGTTTTGTTATAACGCGGAATTAATGTCATTTCAAACTAAATTCTGACTATGTGAACCTGTAGGCACAGAGCTCTATTATGGTTGTAACTTGTATCAGGCTTAATAGAAACAAGATGCATTTGAATCCAGTGTTGCGTGAATTTCATGCTGCAGGAAGTGGAGCTGACAGGAGGGTCCGTTAAAGGGGAAGTGGTCTCCAACCGTTACTTAATTTTTTACAAACCCCGACCTCAGGAGACGAAAGATCTCAAGGGAAATGGTTAAGAAATCGTTGAGTGGGGACTGCTTCGTCAGTGAAACCTGTTTATGCTCCCTGGTTGGAACAACATTTTTTGTATTTGTACTAGAAGCAGATTGAAATAGATCACTGTGACTACTTCGACTACTGGGGACAAGGAACACAAGTCACGGTAACTTCTGGTGAGTACGAATCTAATACATTTGGGTGAAAACTATTCAATTTTGTCTATACTTTGACTCCTTTTTGTGACTACAATGGTGACAGTCACAGGAGGTAATTGTTTTTAAGAGTTTAAAGGGTACGGGTAAGGGTAAGATCTTCTGGCTCTGAAAATGTAGCAACTACAGAGCTAAATTTTATATTTCGATATATGTGGCGTAAAGCTATTTCAGTGTGATAGTTTTTGTATGTTTAATGCATTGGTGTATCGCACTGTGATTACGCTTTTGACTACTGGGGCCAAGGCACGATGGTTACAGTTACATCAGGTAAGTCTGTTACTTTTTGAATTGCTCTTTTTTGTAGATTTGGATTGACAAACTTGACAAAAGTTGTTGTGACTCCTGCAGATAATGAATGTATGGTACAGGTGAACTCGATTTATGTTTTGGTGTTGAAAGAAATCACGATTTGTTTCATCCCACGAATCCCAATCTGCAAATTGAAATGTGTCAGAGGCTGGATTATCATTAAATAACCTACCATGAAAAGGGTAGATATCTGGAAACAAGTTCATGAATGTAGTGGTTAAGTTGTTGTTCCAGTGCAATACTTTAGTCCCTTGAAAACAAATTCACAAAAAGTTCTTAACTTGTCGGTCAACTTCAGTTGGATTTTAACTGCATGTTGTTAAAACCTAATTGTTAAGTGGGGTAATGAGATTATGTCAGACGTGTGATTTCTCCATCTAAAATGTACAGTAGGATATTTTAAAGCTTTTAAATTATAATTTCTCATCATGTCAAGTCTTAATTGTTTTAACACAGCATGTAAAGTTCAAACTCAAACAGCCATGGTTTCATTAGAAAACGATGGTACATTGTTTGGATCATTTAAAAAGGAGAGAAATTCAACTTTAAGATTACGCTTTCGTGATCATCATTGGTAGATGGTGACTGTATTAACTCACAAGTAGATTCAGCACTGTGCTACTATGGCCGTTATGATTACTGGGGAGCGGGTACCACGGTAACAGTTTCTTCAGGTAAGAAAATGTTTTAATCTAATACATAAATGCTGAAATTGGACAAAAACGATTGTGTTATTATGCTAATGATTATGTGTTTAGTTTACAACTTATTTTCTCCAAAATGTCATTTCAAAGTTGTGTACACTTTAAAGTTCTGCATTTAAAGTTATTTACTTATTTTTTTTATCTAGAGGGAAAAATGGCATGAACGTGAATAATTTCTTAGAGGTGGTTAATTTTAGTGCAACAAAAAACTAAATAATGACCGTTTAAATACCTAAAGGCGCACGGGACGAGGTCACCTCAAAATTTCCACAGTTAACTTTTTAAGTCTAATGCCCTCGATGCAGTGCTTTGTTTGGGGACTGACCAAAAGCTTGATTGCCTTCCTTCTGTCTTAGTCAATGCTTGGTGAAGATGTTCTGTCATTTTTCTATGTTTTTATTTATTTTTTCTTCCATTCTTAGCTGCTTCAACCAAACCAACTGTGTTCCCTCTGATGCCATGTGGTTCTGGGACTGAAAGCATGGTCACTCTGGGCTGCCTCGCCACCGGCTTCTCACCCTCCTCACTGACTTTCGCATGGAACAAAAATGGAGCTGCCTTGACAGGTTCTATTCAGTACCCTTCGGTACTGAAAGGCGACCTCTACACAGGAGTCAGTCAAATCAAAGTCCCGAAACAGGACTGGGAGACGAGCAAGCCGGGCCATTACAAGTGTGCTGTGACACATGCTGCAGGAAATGGAGAAGCTTTGTTCCAAAGGATAGGTAAGACCCATCTATAAGTTCTATATAAATCTGTCGGAAGATTTAGTTTGGTAATTGGTTTGAATTGTAGCAGGTTTACATGGCAGAGCTTCGAGCATATTTGAAAACTGTTCTACAATTTTAATGTTTTACTCTTTTATTAATATTATTATTATTATTATTAATTACTGTGTCAAATACAATTTTATAATTTACTATTCTGTAAAGAAAAATGTATTACTCCTTATCAATTAAGTACAATTTGACAAGAAGTTAACCTTTAACAGTCAAAATAACTGTAGAATGTAAGACAGGCTGCAGAAATATAGGACAGGGAAACGATTTAAGTTTTGAGATTCAACAGGGAGACACATTATTCATTTTAATTGTTAGTCTACTTGACTAGTAGCACATAGTGAACAGTAAGGTGGAATGAAAAGGCTAAAGCTCGCCCGTGTGTTTTCAGCTTCTATTCTGGTCTCTATTAATATACTCTATAACCTTTGCTCCTGTCTCAGGACAGACTATCGCAGGGTTCTCTTCTTCCTTCCATTTGTCTGCTTAATCCCAGTTCTTCCCAATTTCTGCTCACCTCATTTTCAGTGTATGTTGGTAATTAACATTCACATGAAATATGCGTGTGCTTGCCTGAAAAGTCAATGTATATGCAGAAGCCAGTATTAAATCTCTGCTTTTCAAACGTGTAATCTTGTGAAACTATGAAAATCATATATTTCCTTTTTACCCTTATTGCACACTTTCGTAAAAACAATTCATTAAGGACTGTAATCCAGGTGCATGTGTTTGTTCTACTTGCATAGCATACAATAAAAAAGAAAAGTCCTGAACTCTGTTCAAAGTCAACATTAAATCTATATACGCAGTCATTGTAGCACATTGTTAATCTCTGCTTCTGCATATATATTATTCCCTGCTTCTGCAAACATATCTGTGTATGTGTTTGTTTTTCAGCGAAAGTATTTAACAAACCCGAGCTGAAAGTGTCGGCCATCTCTGATGAGCTAGGCGAGCTCTCCTTCATCTGCACTGCCAAAGACTTTTCACCAAAAGGTCACCAGATCAAATGGCTGAAAAATAATGTGGCTATCACTGAATCACACAAAATCTCTGAATTCACAACCATGAAAAGCGGGAATGTTACAGCACTGTACAGTGTAGCAAGTATTCTCACAATGCAATCCAGTGACATGCCTACATCGACCAAGATTACGTGCGAGTTCAAGGGGAAAAACGAAACGAATGATGAATTCACTCTGACCTACATTCCAAGAACAAGTAAGTAAATTTCTGTTTTATGTACACTTATTTTCAATGTAAAAGGATTTACACTGATGCCCCTTCAATAATTTCACACTCAGATGGCGGAGAATGCCCTAAAGCAGACGTGGACGTAACAATCAACGGCCCCACATTGGAAGACATATTTCTTGAGAAGAAAGGTACCATAATATGCCATGTTAAGGTGAATAAGCCTTCTGTTGTGAGGATATATTGGGAAAATCAGAAGGGAAATGAAATTGCCGGTGCCTTTATCGAACCGACTAGAAGCGAACCAACATACAGCCTTCCTCTTAGCATCACATATGACGAATGGAGCCAGGGGATTGAGCTCAACTGTGTTGTGATGCATAGTGATGTGATTGATCCTATAAAGACAACTTACGAAAGGAAAACTGGTAAGACTATTCAGCTACTGTGCACTAAAAACTAATTTGTCATTTCATGCAATTAAGAGACTTTACAAGTATTATTTCCAAGTTTATTTATTAACAGACATTACTTGCAGAACTGTAGGCACTTTCTATGTTTGTCAGGAGGCTTAATTGTGCTCTCATGCTTGCAGGAGTGCTGAGTCAGCGTCCGTCAGTGTTTATGATGCCACCAGTAGAGCACATAAAACAAAAAATGGTTACTCTGACTTGCTTTGTGAAAGACTTCTACCCTGAAGAGGTTTTCGTTTCTTGGCTTGTTGATGATGTATTGGCAACAGACGATTTCAATACCACAAGCCCTATTGATAACCAAGGAACCTACTCGGCTTATGGCCAGTTATCAATCAGCCTCGACAATTGGAAAACAGATGGCTCGCAGTACAGCTGCGTGGTTTACCACCAATCTCTGGTTTCCAATACAAGAGCCATTGTCAGATCCATTGGCTACAATACATTTGACAAACTCAACCTTGTCAACCTCAGCCTGAACATACCTAGCACGTGCAACCCCCAGTAGATGCTATTTTGTGTCCTCTGCTGTTTGTTAATGTTTGTTGCTTTTGATATAACATTGTGTGTGTCTTTTTAATGCAGATTCAAAATCAAAATAAAAAAAAGCCCTTTGCAACTCTGTTGTTGTCTGTTGCATGCAGGTCACGTCTTATTCAACCAATATTTGGAGATGTTGAGTGCACAGTCAGTGCCGTCCAATTGCCACACAATGGCGTTATGACACAATATATATCTAGCCTTCAAGCTCAAATTGTATTCACTACAAAAAATGCAATCACCACACCTCACTAACTTTAGGCATTAAGGCTTTTGGATGTAGATGGTGCATGAACACTTGTTGTGTGTCTTGGTGTATGTGTGTTTCTTCTACTGGGTCTTGCACCCCCAACACAAGATAGATGACTGTTTCAGGACAAAACCGCAGCTCCTTGGTCCCTCAGTCAAATGATGAATATTTCTCACATGCTGACGAATCATGCCACACCAATAATGGGGTCTTTCAAAAGTAAATCAGCATCACAGTCGGACAACTAAAAATCTATATTTAACGATAGAGCATGCAGAACTATTAGCCGGCATCCTTCATCCACTAATAAGTCACAGGTCATATGTTTTTTTTATTCTATTTATTTTACACTCTGCGGCTGTGGCTCAGGAGATAGAGCGGATCGTCCACTAACCAGAATGTGGGTGGTTCCATTCCCTATGTTCCGCATTTGTTCAAAAACGTTCTTGGGCAAGATACCAAATTGTAAAAATATTGTATTGGTCATTACCTGGTGAGATATTGTTCAATGGTGGGTTTGGAGTTTCCTTGATATTTATTGAATTATAATTTTACGTTACATCTAGAGTTGCTGATTGACTGGGATAGGGCCATGACGGCAGAAGTTGATCACATGGGAAACGCTGCCATCACCTTCATCATTCTCTTCCTCACCTCCATTCTGTTCATCATTGGAACCACTGCTTTCAAGGTAACAATGAGTTTACAAGTTGGTCTTAGCACTGATTTTGTATTATAAGATAGCACAGGATACAATGCTTTATTCACGACTTTATTTACCACAGCATAAAACACCAATAACAGAGAGTCTCCTAATACAGTGAAACAAAATACAAATTAAGATAAAAACAGACTAAGGTCAGCAGAGTATACTACATTTTCTCTGTGGTATAAAAGAGTAATGTCTCATCAAAACATTATGACTTCGGGAAACATTTTTAAATTTCCAAAAAAGTTTTGGTGAACTGAATTATGTCTGTTGCTGTAATTTTACCTGTTGGTCTGTGTTGAATAATATTTCTTTCTCATGTTTAACATTGCAAAGATACTCATGATACGATTAAATTATGTCAAAGTTGTATTTGTGTCAGTTATATATTTTCATATACATACTTTTTGGTGCAGTGCCTCACTTAACTATAATGTGAAGGCTTCAGACCTGTAAAGGACTTAAGGTATATTTTATATATGACTATATTTTGGATACAACTATAATGGAAATCATGACAAAGAGGTCAGACAACATTTTTGATTTATTTATAACATTTGTATTTTGTTTACATGCAGTAATATTGTAGCCGTTAAGTGCATATGTTCATCGTGTGATACACTTTAACCCCAATATTAAGTGCAACAAATGGCAGGAATTCAAGATTTTTGGTGGAATATTATTAATACATTCTTTTAATGTTTTTTTTTGTCTTTTCAGGTTAAATGAAACCAGGCAAACTTTCTGTACAGTAATACTTTTTCACATATTTTTTTCTTGTAAGCGCAATTTCCCCCTTTCCCCATTAAAATTACAAGAGCTTTATGTCTTTTTGAAAATAAATGTTAAAATGGAGATAACTGATTCAGATAACCGATTTTTTCTCCTCACCATTACTTTGAAATGGTTTGCATCATCCAGTTTGAATATGTGTTATACAATACTCATACGGTGTTATTAAATATTCTGTCTTTGTTTATTGTTGTACTGAATTATGTAATAAAAGGTTATGTTCATCACTTCATCAGCAAGTCAATTTGTAGATTTATCAGTTGGTTAGTTTTCCAGTCATTAACGGACTTGAAAACGAAAGGCTTTGCTAAAGTCATGAGGCCACATGAAATCTATGTGAAACCTTATGTAAACAGTCTGAGATATTTAAATGTACACGTTGTTTCTGTTACTGGCATAACCACACCTCACACCTGGTATCTGTGATGCACCATTGATTCTTGTATTGTTTCACTTCTGTATTTTGGTACTTTTTTGAGAACTGGGTGTTACTCAATGCTTCTGCTTGCCGCTATCTGTGATCACTCAGCCCTGTCATGCCTTAACATCTGTGCAACCGACTTCCAGCCCTATTTCCACCTGACTTTCAGACACCAGCCACTGTAAAAGTACAACTCTGCCATCTAGCCAAAATACAATGATATTACAGTTTGCATTGAGGCTTTTCAGTTAGTTACTTGACCAAAATCTGAAGGTATGTATCACTGAAGAGAACCGGTTCAGTTCATATTCAAAACAATTACCACTCACATATGGAATAAGGCAAGTTAAGTCAAATTAATCTATACTCTATCTCAGGTGTGCGGGTTTTCATGCCAAACATCACACTTCACCCTGTCTGGGAAGGTGAATTCGGGGCCTCACCTGTCAGACTCATTTGCACCTTAAGTGGCTTCTTTCCCGGCAAATTGGAAGTGGATTGGCAAAGGGACGACCAAACCTTAACTATTACTCCAACTGAATTGAAGCTGCAGAGCATAGAGGGAAGGGAGAAAACCTTCAGTCGAATCAGCGATATTGAGCCCACGAAGAAAGAATGGGAAAGCGGCTCAATGTTTGGATGCAAGGCCCGACACAATAAACAGGAATTTACAAAAACAGTAAATATTTGTCAAGGTAGGTATGTTTATTATTTCAAGTCAATATTATGTAATTAATGTTGAACAAAAAACAATGTTTCTATTAAGTTTTTAAATGTTTCCTGCAGTGTTTTCAAGTGCCGCTGCTTCCATTGATGTGGAGATCCCCAGCTTCAGGACTGTAATGATGGCAGAATCTGAAGTGACAGCAAAGTGTTCTGTCCAGACTCTGTTTAAAGCCAAGGTGACCTGGGTGATGGATGGACGAGAGTACAGACCAGTACCCAAGGATTCAAACACAACTCATATCATCAGTGATGTGTCGGTTCCCTCAAGTCGGTGGAAGCAACTCAAGTCTATAACATGTAAAGCTGAACATAAGTGCCTCCCATCCACTGAGAGGACTGTGAATGTTAAAGGTATAAGACGACTATACAACATTGAAGTTAGCCACTTTATAAATGCAGAGGACTGCAAAGTATTCATTGTGCTTTCTGTATCATTCAGGTCCTGCAGTTACAGATCCATCAGTGGAGATTAAGAGGTCCCTACAAGATTTGCTGAAGGGACAAAGTGCTATGCTCGAGTGCGACATTACAAATCTCTCCTCCAGCGACCTCTACGTCACCTTTCAGGCAAACGATACAGACATCTCTGACAGACAGTATGTGGACCTTCCTGTAGCCCCAGGCCCCCATTCAATCACCAGAAGCTTCTCCATCCCTCCAAGTCACTGGAAGAAAGACACAACTTTCAGCTGCAAAGTCCAGCAAGGCTTCTCCTCCAAGTTCACGTCAAAGTCAACTAGAAATATATTTGGTGAGAGGAATTCCCCTTCTTTCCCATCATTACAGTCGATTTAATGGTTCACACTTGATGCATCTGCTGTAGATTCACTCATTAACGAAACCTCTCTCATTTAGTGGACCCTTCTGTGGAACTTCTCCTTGTCCCCAGTGAAGAGTCCGGACCACAGAGACTCTTATGCTCTGCATGGGGCTTCAACCCTCAGATTCAATGGTTTTCTGAGTCCAAGCTACGATCTTCAAACAACGACAACGTCACCATGGGTGCAGACGGACGTGTGGCAATGACCAGTCAACTTACTATCCCCCAAACTGAGTGGAAAACAGGGAAAGTCTTCACTTGTAATGTGTCTGACATGTCCCTGACAGAAACTGTCCACAAGAATGTCAGCCTCTGCTCAGGTAAGAGCATGTGGAGAATCACAACCTCAGCTGTCTACTGAGAATAGTGTCTACATCCAAACAGTCCTTAACTGTTTCAAATTATCACGTCAATAGTCTTAATATACAGGATAACCAACATTACCACCATGTGGTTCTACATCTTCACCAACCTGTAAAGTTGCAGGAAATACAGTTACAATTTCCCCATCTGTTCCTGAGTCATGATGTTGAATAACAGCCGTAAAAGTGTTTTTGCTGAACATTACAATGTCACTATGAAGCTGACCTTTGACATTTTTATTATAATTTTCATGACTTCATGATTTTAACAAATTAGATGTTTGTTTGAGATCTTGTCACAATCAGCATGGACGTTTCATTATGGAAAAAAACTTGTGTTTTGTGCAGATACAGTGACCTTGAGCTCTAACCATTCAAATCCACATTCATGTATCTTTGATTCAGGGTCAGCATTTGTGCTAAATTTGAAGAAATGCCCTTGAGGTGTTCTTGAAATATTGTGGTCACAAGGCCAAAACTTTGAGTCAAGTGACAACTCTACCGCATTTAAAAACGTTCCCATCAGGTGTCACTGGGATATCAAATTTGTAAGGATTTGACTGATATAGAAATGTACACACACTGACGTATGGAGAGACAACCCTGACAACAGTTCCTGCTATCGCTGACACTGGTGCATATAAGTGACAGAGTTTACTCATGATTTGACCTTGCATCGTGATTTGTATTTCTTGTTTGTCAGTGTATTCAGGTGCCGCTGCTTCCATTGATGTGGAGATCCCCAGCTTCAGGACTGTAATGATGGCAGAATCTGAAGTGACAGCAAAATGTTCTGTCCATACTATGTTTGATGTCAACGTGACCTGGGTGATGGATGGAGGAGAGTACAGCAAAGTAACCACAAATTCAAACACAACTCATATCATCAGTGATGTGTCGGTTCCCTCAAGTCAGTGGAAACAACTCAAGTCTATAACATGTAAAGCTGAACATAAGTGCCTCCCATCCACTGAGAGGACTGTGAATGTTAAAGGTATAAGATGACTATACAACATTGAAGTTAGCCACTTTATAAATGCAGAGGACTGTAAAGTAGTTATTATGCTTTCTGTATCATTCAGGTCCTGCAGTTACAGATCCATCAGTGGAGATTAAGAGGTCCCTACAAGATTTGCTGAAGGGACAAAGTGCTATGCTCGAGTGCGACATTACAAATCTCTCCTCCAGCGACCTCTACGTCACCTTTCAGGCAAACGATACAGACATCTCTGACAGACAGTATGTGGACCTTCCTGTAGCCCCAGGCCCCCATTCAATCACCAGAAGCTTCTCCATCCCTCCAAGTCACTGGAAGAAAGACACAACTTTCAGCTGCAAAGTCCAGCAAGGCTTCTCCTCCAAGTTCACGTCAAAGTCAACTGGAAATATATTTGGTGAGAGGAATTCCCCTTCTTTCCCATCATTACAGTCGATTTAATGGTTCACACTTGATGCATCTGCTGTAGATTCACTCATTAACGAAACCTCTCTCATTTAGTGGACCCTTCTGTGGAACTTCTCCTTGTCCCCAGTGAAGAGTCCGGACCACAGAGACTCTTATGCTCTGCATGGGGCTTCAACCCTCAGATTCAATGGTTTTCTGAGTCCAAGCTACGATCTTCAAACAACGACAACGTCACCATGGGTGCAGACGGACGTGTGGCAATGACCAGTCAACTTACTATCCCCCAAACTGAGTGGAAAACAGGGAAAGTCTTCACTTGTAATGTGTCTGACATGTCCCTGACAGAAACTGTCCACAAAAATGTCAGCCTCTGCTCAGGTAAGATCATGTGGAGAATCACAACCTCAACTGTCTACTGAGAATAGTGTCTCCATCCAAACAGTCCTTAACTGTTTCAAAGTATCACGTCAATAGTCTTAATATACAGGATAACCAACATTACCACCATGTGGTTCTACATCTTCACCAACCTGTAAAGTTGCAGGAAATACAGTTACAATTTCCCCTTCTGTTCCTGAGTCATGATGTTGAATAACAGCCGTAAAAGTGTTTTTGCTGAACATTACAATGTCACTATGAAGCTGACCTTTGACATTTTTATTATAAATTTCATGACTTCATGATTTTAACAAATTAGATGTTTGTTTGAGATCTTGTCACAATCAGCATGAACGTTTCATTATGGAAAAAAACTTGTGTTTTGTGCAGATACAGTGACCTTGAGCTCTAACCATTCAAATCCACATTCATGTATCTTTGATTCAGGGTCAGCATTTGTGCAAAATTTGAAGAAATGCCCTTGAGGTGTTCTTGAAATATTGTGGTCACAAGGCCAAAACTTTGAGTCAAGTGACAACTCTACCGCATTTAAAAACGTTCCCATCAGGTGTTACGGGGATATCAAATTTGTAAGGATTTGGCTGATATAGAAATGTACACACACTGACGTATGGAGAGACAACCCTGACAACAGTTCCTGCTATCGCTGACACTGGTGCATATAAGTGACAGAGTTTACTCATGATTTGACCTTGCATCTTGATTTGTATTTCTTGTTTGTCAGTGTATTCAGGTGCCGCTGCTTCCATTGATGTGGAGATCCCCAGCTTCAGGACTGTAATGATGGCAGAATCTGAAGTGACAGCAAAATGTTCTGTCCACACTATGTTTGATGTCAACGTGACCTGGGTGATGGATGGAGGAGAGTACAGCAAAGTAACCACAAATTCAAACACAACTCATATCATCAGTGATGTGTCGGTTCCCTCAAGTCAGTGGAAACAACTCAAGTCTATAACATGTAAAGCTGAACATAAGTGCCTCCCATCCACTGAGAGGACTGTGAATGTTAAAGGTATAAGACGACTTTACAACATTGAAATAAGACACATTATAAATGCAGAGGACTGTAAAGTAGTTATTCTGCTTTCTGTATCATTCAGGTCCTGCAGTTACAGATCCATCAGTGGAGATTAAGAGGTCTCTCCAAGATTTGCTGAAGGGACAAAGTGCTATGCTCGAGTGCGACATCACAAATCTCTCCTCCAGCGACCTCTACGTCACCTTTCAGGCAAACGATACAGACATCTCTGACAGACAGTATGTGGACCTTCCTGTAGCCCCAGGCCCCCATTCAATCACCAGAAGCTTCTCCATCCCTCCAAGTCACTGGAAGAAAGACACAACTTTCAGCTGCAAAGTCCAGCAAGGCTTCGCCTCCAAGTTCACGTCAAAGTCAACTGGAAATATATTTGGTGAGAGGAATTCCCATTTTTTCCCATCATTACAGTCGATTTAATGGTTCACACTTGATTCATCTGCAGTAGATTCACTCATTAACGAAACCTCTCTCATTTAGTGGACCCTTCTGTGGAACTTCTCCTGATCCCCAGTGAAGAGTCCGGACCACAGAGACTATTATGCTCTGCATGGGGCTTCAACCCTCAAATTCAATGGTTTTCTGAGTCCAAGCAACAATCTTCAAACAACGACAACGTCACCATGGGTGCAGACGGACGTGTGGCAATTACCAGTCAACTTACTATCCCCCAAACTGAGTGGAAAACAGGGAAAGTCTTCACTTGTAAAGTGTCTGACATGTCCCTGACAGAAACTGTCCACAAGAATGTCAGCCTCTGCTCAGGTAAGAGCATGTGGAGAATCACAACCTCAGCTGTCTACTGAGAATAGTGTCTCCATCCAAACAGTCCTTAACTGTTTCAAAGTATCACCTCAATAGTCTTAATATACAGGATAACCAACATTACCACCATGTGGTTTTACATCTTCACCAACCTGTAAAGTTGTAGGAAATACAGTTACAATTTCCCCTTCTGTTCCTGAGTCATGATGTTGAATAACAGCCGTAAAAGTGTTTTTGCTGAACATTACAATGTCACTGTGAAGCTGACCTTTGACATTTTTATTGTAAATTTCATGACTTCATGATTTTAACCAATTAGATGTTTGTTTGAGATCTTGTCACAATCAGCATGAACGTTTATTATGGAAAAAACTTGTGTTTTGTACAGATACAGTGACCTTGAGCTCTAACCATTCAAATCCACATTCATTTATCTTTGATTCAGGGTCAGCATTTGTGCTAAATTTGAAGAAATGCCCTTGAGGTGTCCTTGAAATATTGTGGTCACAAGGCCAAAACTTTGAATCAAGTGACAACTTTACGGCATTTAAAAATGTGGAAAACAGGGAAAGTCTTCACTTGTAAAGTGTCTGACACGTCACCCACAGAAACTGTCCACAAGAATGTTAGCCTTTGCTCAGGTAAAATGGGATAATATCAATATATGATCAGATTCATGCATGAAGTGTAAAATAAATATTATACTGTTTCTGAATCATTCCTTAAGAATTTGAGACATATCTTACTCATGATCACAACTTAATCACTGTTGAGTTTTCTCTCCCTTTAATATTTTGTTCTGTTTTCAGTAACTCCAGCATCCTCTCAGATAGTTGGCGTATTTGTCCAGGGACCCCCACTCGAGGAATTCCAGAACAAGGGACAGGTGACTATCACCTGTCTTCTTGTCGGCTCTCGTCTTAATGATTTCTTCATCAACTGGAAAGTAGATGGGAACAAATCTTCTCTGTTCCATAAAGAGCCACCAGTGAGGTACAGCAATGGGACAGAGACTTTGAGGAGTGTCTTCAATGTGTCCGCAGACGACTGGCATGCACATAAACAAGTGTCTTGTGAAGCAAAGCACCTATGCTCCACCCAGGGCTACAAGGGCCATACAAGCAAAAGCAGAGGTAGTGCTTCTTTTTGGATTGTTGTTGGATGTTGGATGTTGACAGTTAGACACAGTTTCAGAAGGCATGTTTAAACAAATCAAATTCCCCATGATGCTTGTGCTGACTGTGACTAAATGGTGAGACTGAAATAGCTAAAAACAAACAGTCTTGACTGCTCTTTTCTTTTTCCTTCTCAAGATTTTCATCAACCAACAGTGAAGATAATACAACCAACTGCCTCTGAGCTCTCTGCGTCAGATGACCTCCCACTTATTTGCCTCGTATCTGGGTTTTACCCATCCAACGTCATCGTGTACTGGGAAGGGAGTGGCCAGAGACTCCCATCAACTCGCTTCACCAACAGTGCTGAGTGGACATACACAGGGAGCGGCACTTATTCAATGAGCAGCAGACTGAACATATCCAAAACTGAGGACAAAAGCTCTACGTATTCCTGCTTTGTGAGACATGAGTCATCTGAAACGCCGTTTAAAAGCACTATAAAGAATGTGTTTGGTGAGTTGAGGATTTTCATTTAATAAAAATCCAGTTCAATGTTATAGTTCATCATACCCTAGAGTTTCTCGACCTTCCCTGGTCGCAGTAGGGCTGGGAAATAAAATAGACCTATCAATAATTTTATGAGATATTTTGATCAATAGCTAATCAAAAGGTAATATATATATATTAAGAAAGTAGGCATTTGCACTTCTTGATTTTAAAACTTCTAAGCATTCTTCTTCTGATTTCCATTATTAAACTTTCGTGACTTGTAAATACTCTGATTTGTCTTGCTCCATTACATTCCTCACCACAACTGAATGAAAAAACTAAACATGAATGACTATCTCCTCCAGCTACAGTCACTCACACTGAACCTTCAGCCACCTTGCTCCAGGGCACAAACGAACTGGTGTGCCTGGTCTTCGGCTTCAGCCCTGCATCCATTAACATCACATGGTTCCTTGATGAATCCGTGCCACTGTTGGACTACAACACTAGCGAGCCCCACGAAAGTCAGATTGGAAAGTTCAGTGTCCGAAGCCGCCTTCGTCTTCCCAAAGGCAACTGGTTACCAGGAGCAATCGTAACCTGCAGGGTGTCCCATGCAAACACCACCCTATCCCTGAATATATCTAAACCAGGTGCTGGCTTTTCTATTAATCCACTGCATATACTAGGTTAACCTGCTATTTCACACATTGACTATTTTATTGAAATCTCTTTGCAGTCCTTGGACCAAGGTTCTAAAGTCAAAGTAACTAACAATTGTTATTTGAATTCTTTTACAGACAACTTTGAGCACTGCACTTTCTTCGATGAAATTGTGAATGCTGATGTCAATCAAGATGTAGGTGGGGAAAGCTGGTATATGGCTTTAACTTTTATGCTTCTTTTCTTCATCTCTGTCATCTTTGGAGTCTCAGCTACCATGATTAAGGTAAGTAAATGCAAATGTAGTTTGTTTCCATATTTTAAATGCAGTATTCATATTTTTGACCACTTTTTGTAATTAATAATAATTTCCTCTTTTTTTTTCTTCTAGACTAAATGATGGTGATCGCGGGACAGATCCCATGCAATGATCCAAATTTGGATATTGCCTGAATAGTTTCAACTTTATCTCTTTTTAAATTCTTTTTCACTTTCTTCTTTAGTTTATGTTTGTATTATTGTGGACTGCATTTATTTTTGATTCCCTCTTCAAATGTCAACTTTGAGTTTTAAATACCAATATAATGAAAAAATATTCTATCACTGGAGTTGTTCTTGTATTTCAACAATAAAACAAATGATCTACACATTTTGACACAGTATTTATTCTTCACAGTTATAATCAGAAATGCAGTCGATTGTCTCGCAGTGCCTACACACGCCTGTATTACTCACTTTGTCCACAGGAGTGAGATAAAGCTCCACACAGCAGTGGTGATTTACCGCCTCTATGAGAAACACTAGTTGTGAGGTAAGATGCTGAGGTCTTATTTGAACTTTCTAAATGGTATGATACAAAGGTACATTGCCTTAAAAACACAGACACTCTTTGTGTCTCTTCTCCTTTCCATACATACAGTCACTGTAAATGTGTGCACTGTCTTTGAGTTGGAGTTGCATGTTTGGGTAGGCATTTGTGTACCTTGTGGGTTTTAAGGAATTCACATCTGGGAGGGATGACACTACGCACATCAAGGCTCACTATTGGCTGCCTCTGGAGTGATCTGGCACTGTGCATGCCCCGATTGGCTAGGGACGCCATGGCAGCCAGCCCATAGCTGTGACGCTGTTGCTGGGATGGAGTCACAGCATGCTGCTGCCAGTCTCTGTGCCAAGGGGCCGGTTACAGGGAAGCAGGGAACCATGCCCAGCAGGCAGCCTGAGAGTGTCTCCCTGTCTAATGCCCCCATACCCTCCTGTTCTCTCATACCAAGGCCCTCCTTCTTGCTTGACCACTTTAATGGGTCCATATAAATAAGGATAAGCAACAAACAAATATCCTCACACATTCGATAAGTATCCAATCTTCCACAATGCTGTTGGGGCATCACTGAGCAAGGCACTCAACTGCAACTATCCAGTGGAAAGCAGTTGAAGGCAGTGGCTGTGCAGCAGCCCACAGCATCAAATATGTTGAATTGAGTGTGAAGCAGTAGAGTGATGAAAAGAGCTGAATGCTCGATCAGCTTTGCTGGGAATCAAAGATATATCTGGTCTTAAAAATGCATGTAAACAAACTTATCTTAACACACACTCATCAAGAGAGAAGCAATCGAGCATTTGTAGTTTTCTAAAATTTCCTTTCAAACCACAGAGTTTAGAAGATGCAACAAACAATTGTGGGAAGAGAGAAAGATGGGTATGAATTTATCTCGAATTAATGTATGTTGTCATTCATATTCCTATTTCTGTATCATCTTCATACCAAATTTAGAGCTGTGTCTCTTCGTTTCTCACATACACACACACACAACACAGCACATGTGGTGGAAAGCAGGCACTATTGTGACAACACCAATAAAGGTCTTTCAAAAAGTTATTTTTAGTCTAAAAGGTGTGAGCCTATTATGTGAAGTTATCTCTAAAATGATTAGCCATTGAAGGTAAAATGCATCTCAGCATAAACCGCAGCGCTCCATCTCGAGCTGAGGTCTCCCGATCGCAGTACATTCAATGTCCACCTTACTGTTAGAGCTGCTTCCAATGGAGGGAAAGGAGGCCAAGCCCAGAGCCCAACCACACTGTGCCACGAGATGAACCGAGATACACAGGTACACTGATGCTTGTGTACTGTGTAAGCATCCAGTATTTGAATTCAACACAGGTGCAGAGGTCCTGCTACTAACCACGTATGCAAAAGAAAACACAACGACTCACTAGATTTACAACCTCGTGGTTGTTTGCCCTCAAACCCTAGTCAAGTTCTGTCCCTTTCAATAACTGCACAGAACGTGAAAAACATGATGTCACAGAGAAGTTGACCTTTAGGATGAAACATGACTTAATCATTTTGACATTAATGTGAAATGTTGTGCTTTATAAATATTATAATAATATAATATTAATACAACACTAGCGTATCCAATGGTTAGCCGTCGTACTGGCATATGGCTATTTCCTGAAAGCAAGACGACTTTTTGTAAAAATACCAGAAATAAATCCCGCGTCCTCCATGTTAATGGATGGAACATAGACCAAACTAAAAGGTCAAAGTACACGTCAATACGTTTTTCCCAATGATGTAATTTGAGGTAGTTCTTATCACACAAGTTTGGTTTTAATTAGTTATTTGATCCTTGAAATCTTATGATTGACAGCTGATATCTGGGATATTTCTGCTTCATGTCCTGGATAGTGGGAGGAATTTGAAACTTCCATCTTTATACGATCTGTGATTGGACCACGTTAGACCAAATAAATAAATAAATAAACATAACATATCAAAGTGAGTGAGAGCCACTTAAGTTTCTGCAGACTTTCTCAGTCGGTCACTATAATGCATGGGTGTCCAAACTTTTTGTCCGGAGGGGGCCACATACAGAAAAAAATACCAAGGACTGGGCCACTCACGCCGCCACGCCCCCCCTGCCCTGGAGTGGCAGTCGCGTCGCTCAGGGTGGGGGGGCGTTTTGGCGTGACGTGGTGGCGTTCTGAGGGACAGCTAGCAAGTCAGCAAAGCAATTCACCGCCAGACCACTAGGTGGAGTAACGTTTTTTGTCGAAGACAACCTAAGAGACACCTTCTTTGTGTGTGGCAGTCTTTGTCGACTGTTTATTACTTTTTCTGGAGGACAAATTTGTCCCTGATCATTCTGCACAGCTTCGTACACTCGTCGACCTGCAAACTGACGTCAGCCGAGATCTCCTTCCAGGAATTGCAGGTCATCTGCGTGTCCTTGTATTTAGTCAGTGACGGGTTATACAAGTGGTCATACTTTCAGATCTCTTCTGCCAAGTGCTCTTCTATTTGGTCCATATCCGTTCTTCTAAATCTTCCTTGGTTTCTGCCGGTATTATGGGGCATGGAACCGGAAATATGACTCTGGAAAGGATGTAGTTAGCGGACCAATCACAGCCTTGCGGGCTGCGTAAGGCTTGCGTAGCTTTGTCGTATAGTTACAAAAATTGGTGAACGCACGCAAGCACGAAAGAAGGGGCACGCAAGCACGCAAGGGCTCTTGCGTGCCCCTTCTAGCTTGTCTCTGAAAACGCAGAAGCATGCACCGGCCTCTATCCTGTCGACGAAACCTGGCCCCATAAAGCAAAACAAAGTGCTTTAAGTAAGTGCCATTTGAGTGCTACTAAATTTTGAGTTTTTTTTAATTTTTTTTATACATTATATTTTTAGACATTGATACGGGCCAATTAAAAGTGGATGGCGGGCCGCAGTTGGCCCGCGGGCTGTAGTTTGGACACCCCTGCTATAATGTATAATTATAATTTTATTGCTGAAATTATTATTAAGCCTGATTGATGTTTGATGTTTAATGGTGTGCTGATGATGTTTTATTTATGTATTTATTTGCAACAGGCCTTCTGAGGCATTTCAATTCACTACTGTGAACATAATATAGAACTGCAGGTCTCTTTTAAATCAATGCTGAAGATGTTCCTGTTTGCCTCTTCCTTTGATATTACATATTTTATATTTTACAGATATGTCCCTGTTTCCACAAACATCAACTGGTAGCAGGCATAAACTAGTGCGGTACAAAATACAAGGGATATTCTCCATCTTGTCCTATATTCTAAAATGGAACAGTGTCTGGTTTAAAAAAAGGCCTAGAGGTAATGATGTCTGGTTGGTAACTTAAATTGTGCAGAAGACCTTCAAACGTACAAGGGACATTCACCATCTAGTCTTATATTCCAAAATTTGATTTTAGTATTATTATGCTTGTCTTTAAATGTTTTATACAAAGCCCACTGACTTCCTTGTTGTTGAAATGTGCTGTATGATTAGACTTGCCTTGCCTAATAGTCTATTCATATATACTGGGGGAGCAGAGGGGACCTATAGAAATCGGGCCTTCGCATGCTTTATGGAAGATTCTAGACAATGCAGCTGCCTGTATGAGTTGATATACAGTTCATCTCTGGGTCACGGTGGGTGTGACGGTGTCATGGCACCTTGCATTTTGCACAATAAGATGTTTGCACTCAGCAGGGTCGTGGCTGTATCCCCATTTCAGATGCATGCGCAGAGTTCACCCAAGTTAAACAAGTGCACGCAGACACTCGGCCTACTTTCCCCAATTCTATCACTCATATGCAGCTGCTGGCTGCTGCTGCCTGCTGGCTGCTGGCTGCTGCCTGCTGCCTGCTGCCTGCTGGCTGCTGGCTGCTGGCTGCTGCCTGCTGCCTGCTGCCTGCTGCCAGCTGGCTGCTGGCTGCTGGCTGCTGGCTGCTGCCTGCTGGCTGCTGGCTGCTGGCTGCTGCCTGCTGGCTGCTGCCTGCTGGCGGCTGGCTGCTGGCTGCTGCCTGCTGCCTGCTGGCTGCTGGCTGCTGGCTGCTGCCTGCTGGCTGCTGGCTGCTGGCTGCTGCCTGCTGCCTGCTGGCTGCTGGCTGCTGGCTGCTGCCTGCTGGTTGCGCTGCCTGCTGGCTGCTGGCTGCTGCCTGCTGGCTGCTGGCTGCTGCCTGCTGCATGCTGGCTGCTGGCTGCAGCCTGCTGGCTGCTGGCTGCTGCCTGCTGGCTGCTGGCTGCTGCCTGCTGCCTGCTGGCTGCTGGCTGCTGCCTGCTGGCTGCGCTGCCTGCTGGCTGCTGGCTGCTGGCTGCTGCCGGCTGGCTGCTGGCTGCTGGCTGCTGGCTGCTGGCTGCTGCCTGCTGCCTGCTGCCTGCTGCCTGCTGCCTGCTGGCTGCTGGCTGCTGCCTGCTGCCGGCTGGCTGCTGGCTGCTGCCTGCTGGCTGCTGGCTGCTGGCTGCTGGCTGCTGGCTGCTGCCTGCTGGCTGCTGGCTGCTGCCTGCTGGCTGCTGGCTGCTGCCTGCTGCCTGCTGCCTGCTGCCTGCTGCCTGCTGGCTGCTGCCTGCTGGCTGCTGCCTGCTGCCTGCTGCCTGCTGGCTGCTGCCTGCTGCCTGCTGCCTGCTGCCTGCTGCCTGCTGCTGTGCCAATGCGCAAACACTTCTCGCCGCGGGATAGGTCTCCCCAAAATTGAGGCTGCGCCCGAGACGATCATGCGATTGAATGACGAGCGCGTCATGCTTGTCTCCCCCCTCTCCTCCTCCTCCTCCCCCTCCTCCTGCTGCTGCTCTGCCCGATCGGTGGCTCTGTGCTCCGCAGTCCCCTGGGAGACTGTACCGCCCTCGATGGCTCTGCTATCATCGGCGGCTCGCTCGCACTGAATGGCTGCCCGGAGCCAGGAGCAGCAGCGGCGAGAGAGAGAGAGAGACAGAGAGAGAGAGCCCCGCGTCTCCCCCTGTGAGCACCCAGCGCCCCCCCCCCCCACCAGCTCCAGACCAGCGTGGGGGTGAGTGTCTCGTCTGCCGCTGCGTGTGTGGGGTGGAGGGAGGAGGGGGGGCGTCCTGCCCGGGGTCGTGTGAGGACGGTGAGGACCCACCGGCAGGGGAGACAGGGGTGTGTGTGTGTGTGTGGTGGGGTGGGAGGTGTGTGTGTGTGTGTGGGGGGGGGCTGATGATGATGAACGGTCCAGCGGAGACGGGACAATAAAAAAGTTCGGGACAAGAGAGAGAGAGAGAGAGAGAGAGAGAGAGAGAGAGAGAGAGAGAGAGAGAGAGAGAGAGAGAGAGAGAGAGAGAGAGAGAGAGAGAGAGAGAGAGAGAGAGAGAGAAAGAAGGGCCCGGTCTGAACTTCAGCCCCCCCCCTCACCCTCCACGGTGAACGTGTGTTTGGGGGGGGGGGGGGGGGTCACTCCGTGGGGGCTGTTGTCACAAATATGTGAAAATCCCGAAGGCATCCGGTTTTTTTTTGTTTTGTTTTGTTCCGGGCACGAAAGCACCCCCCACCCCACCCCCCCATGTGTGAGCGCCGGTTGTAAAAGAATCGTGCCTTGTTGTGTGTCCCCCCCCCCCACCCTACCACCCCCAGCACCCCCCCCCCCTCTGCTCCGCGCCGCACTGGTTCCGTCTGGCTCTTCCTCGGCCGCCGCTGCGTGTCCCGGGATGACCTGCGGTGGAAGTCGGTGGAATGGAGAGTGACAGCGGCAGCGAGCTCCCCCATCACCGACGCGTTTAGACCGGCCGCCTCTCCGGGGGCTCCACGGCAGCACCCCCGCCCCCCCTCCCGCTCCGCCAGTAAGTCAACCTCTGTGTGTGTGTGTGTGTGTGTGTCCGGGACTTTTGATTCTTTTTTTGTGTTTAAACCGCGGAAATCGCTCGACGCCGGGGCTTCGAGTGGACGGTTGCGCCGGGGCGAAGCCGAAATATGGAGCAGCGGCGCTAGCTTAGCCGTTAGCCACCTCAGCGGGCCTGCTGCGGATGGGAGAGGGGGGGGACACACACATTAAAAACAGTTTAAACAGCCGCAAGGGAGAGAGGCAGTGTGTGTGTGTGTGGGGGGGGTTACATGAATGTCTATGAATGTCATGTCACGTTTAACAGTGAGACACCGGCTGCCATCCTGGGTCGCCCCCCCCCCCTCTCCCTCCCTCCCTCCCTCCCGGTTTCGGTGCCAGCGGACAGGCGGGTCTCTCCCGGCGGGCAGCCTGGCACGGTTCGCATCCTATCCCGGTTAAAGCTCATCCAGAGGCAGGCTGTGGTGCGTCGTACGGGACCAGCCGCAGCCAGGTGGAGTTCTGAAGTTTCTGTGAGAGCCTGTGAGGACTCTGTCCCTGTCCCCGGCTCACAGAACCATTCCACCCCAGGCCCAGGCCTCCTGTGTGGGGTCAGATCCACATGCAGGCACCGGCACACGAGAACCAGGATGTGCCCACAGGGACAATGCATTGTGGGCCAGCTCCATCGGTGACTCCACTGTTATTACCCACATAGCTAAGCCCTGCACGCTGTTTTCAATAGAACTGGATAAACTGGAAAGTATGCCCACGCATCGAAAGGTCAGAAGTATGTTGATGGATATCTCATAACATAACCCAAGCCGATTGGATGCAGGCGAGAGGCTTCCTATCGAAAGTCGAAGTTCTTAAGTATGTTGCGTGTATGTTTGACCTACTTTCCTCTCCAGGCTGGTTGCTGTGCCATCTAAACCACAGGGTGAGATTGGGTGAATTTCACTCTTTCACGCTGCTGAACTCTATATATTTCATGGAATAAGGACCTGAGATGATCCCTCTCATCTCTGCAGGCCCTGCTGCCCCTCCTTAAAGACACACATGCACACACACACACACACACACACACACACACACACACACACACACACACACACACACACACACGCACACACAGTCACATTCTCTATCGCTGTCAGGGCAAACTGTGCAAACACACCCAGCTCTCAGCCCAGTGCTTGTGTGTCTTTCTGTGCACGCATGTGTGCCTACTGCGGCTCGCCAAACTGTAAACAAGCAGTATTGTCTAATGTCTGTGTGTGACTCAGTGTGCCTTTTGTGGGTTTGTTTGAGTTTGTGTGTGCGCATCTGTGTTTTAGTATGAGGGAGAGGGAGCTTGAGTGAGACAGAGACAAAGAGAGCATTTCTCTTTACCCTGGAGCTTGGCGAGGTCCCAAATGAAGGCTTTGGATATGATGGGGCGGCTCACTCCGGCCCTTGTCAGGCAGTCACACCAAAGTTGGTTGTAGGCCTCTTGCAGGGTGGGCTTCAATCATTTCCTAGTGTCAGAAATGGTCTTTGTTGGTGCATATCTCGTATGTGCGTTTGTGCAGCGTGCATTCATGGAACTCTTTTAAGTGGTAAAGCCTCAGTGTCAAAAGCGGCTTTGGCTATGCATGCACACTTTAGTGCAGCGCAGGCCCGTATCCTGCATATTTAACGTGCGAGAACATGTATAAAACAAAAAAAAGAAATGATCTAGTTTAGCATGTGCATCTAACGTGTGCTTCTATACGTCCTTTCACAAAAGAAGCTGTCTTCTAGTACCGAGAAGAACCCGGCCTGAACACAGTGTGCCCGTCCACAGCAGAGGGAACATTGGCTCACTTTGATTTAATATTGACCGTCTTAATATAGGAATCTTTCGAGAGGATGCGTGGCAGGGGGGGTTTGTTTGCCTTTGACTGTTTGGATGAGTGAACGGAAACATGCTATGTGGTGTTTGTTGAGGCCGCACACACTTGCACATAGAATAACAGAGCATGACCCAGTTATACGAGGACACAGGATTTACAAGCTCATAGAAGACAGAAAAAAAAAAAAAAAAGGCTTTCGCTGCTCCTGGCAATAACAAGTGCTGCAAGGCTGAAGTGACGTATAGGATTAATGCAGTGTAGATTATCCATGGAGGCTTCAACAAAACTTGTTTCAAATATCTTTGTCCCATGAGCCTGCCAGAAGCTCCCAGTAAGGCTGTGTGAAGAAATATTTGTGGCCTATGTCAATTGCCTATATGCCAAGGGACATAGTTCTTATTCAGGACTACTTTTCTCTAGAAAAGGGTCATTTCATTATTCATGTTTTGGTCTTGCAGTGATGAAAGATAGACTTACATTAGGTTTGGTTTATAATTAGAAGTACTTTGTACCAGTGAAACACTGTCAGCCATTTTATTGTGCCTGTTAATGTAAGAGTCTGACATTCCTCACCCCCTTTTGTTTGTTTTAGCTCTGTTCTCCTTTAGCTTTTTGTCTTTTAACAGAGCCATGTTACGTTACACCTCTTGCTCACATTTCCTGCTGACACACTCCTCCCACCAAGGAAATGGTACAGGATGAAACAGGTTTTGGTGATTGTTTGCGAATGCGTCTGCCCAGGTTATCCCACCCGGCTGGGACCATCGGCCTCCTCTTGATATCGGTGTTACCAGTGTATAGACGGTAATAGATGAGTCATTGTATGAGTTATTCTTTTTATACTCTCCAGCTACAGCCTGATGCTTCCAAGTGAAGTTGAATCCATGTTTGTCCTCAGTTTATACCTCCGCGAAGGACCAACAGTTCCATTATGAAACCTCATTTATTATTTGGGGGATCTACACCAAATTGCACACAATCATAAATATCACTCTCGAAAACATGCCCGAATTTTTTCAGCAAAATCCATGATATTTTTTCCGAGAAATCTATTTGAAAGTTGAAAATCGCCCTAATGTCACAATATTAAAGGAAGTGGGAAAATCCTGCATCTGCCCTCAGATCCAGATCTGCACTAAAATGTACTGGATTGTTCCCTGGCCCATAGTGCATCCTTCTACCAAGTTTCATGGTGATCTGTCCACAGTGCCCAGTAGTTTTGACATAATCCTCCGAACAAGCAAATGCAGATGAAAACATAAACTCCTCTGCGGAGGTAACAACCAGCGTGGGGATCAGCACGTGCATGTGGTAAAACGTATTCACTCACTGTAACGGTGTCATTTCTGTCTTCCCTCCCCCTGCTCCCAATCTCTTCTCTTGCTGTCCCTCTGTCTTCTCCCACTAGACCCCTCGGTGGTGTGCGCAGGCGCACCATGGCCCAGACCCTCCAGATGGCGATCCCAAACTTTGGCAACAATGTTTTAGAGTGTCTGAATGAGCAGCGGCTGCAGGGCCTCTACTGTGACGTGTCCGTGGTGGTCAAGGGCCACGCCTTCAAGGTACTGAATGTGACATCAACTTATCATTTTATTATACTTGTATATAAAGTCAAAGTTAGAGCTTGGGTGTAGACATACAAACTGAAGGCCAATATGTACTTGCTGTTTGGAAAGTCTTAAAGCTGATGTAGTCAGAAATTGTAACTTCTGTCTTTGTAACTTTGTACCTTGGGTTGACGATACATCTTTCACACTGTGATCTGATGAATTTGTCTTCTTGTTGCTGAATGTTGGGAGATTATATGACTCACTTGTTATAGTCGTATGAATAGTAACATTCATATGCTTAATGCAATTACACACTTGTTATGTGAAGGTAATGGGGTAAAGATATTTAGTCACTCTCATTAATAGTTTCTCATTATGAACTATCAAACAATCAATCATCTTTGAATTTGTTTGCTAGTTTGTCATGACATCACCAATTAATGTAAGTTGTACAGATTTTTCCTATATATGTTTTATGTCCTCTTTAACTGTATAAAATATAAAATTTAAAAAGAACTTGAGGTAGGTTTTCTTAATGTCGCCTTCCTCTAAACTCATTTTTAGGTCCCACACTTAACAGTGTTACTTAGAACATGACTTTCTTTTCAAAAGAACTAAAGGAATTTGTATCAGTATTGTATGAATCATATTAAACAGCAATACCTTTTAATTAATTGAATTAATTAATGGCACAGAGCATCAATGCTGTTGAAAGTCTGTTCAGAGTTGTTTGTTGATATATTTAAATAGGATTTATACTTAACTATTAAACAATGATTTATATCAACTTATTCTTTTAAATGATAATAAATAAAGATCATCGCATGAACAATAGTCACTCTAATTAAAATAAGCTATCAAAAAAGTATAGTATTAGTTTTGAGACAAACGATATTCAGTGCTTAAAAAATCTGTATATTAATTTTTAAGAATCTCCTGAGATCATGTCCTCATAACCAGAAACTTTTCATTCTTCTTTGTATCTCAGCGAGTGTCTTGTACTTTTCTGCGACATTATGTTGAGCAAAGCATTTACTTCAGAAATTCTTATTCACGAATAATCATTAGAGAGACAAGCACATACCTCATACCTCAAAACTTAAAATCTTACGTTTAAAAAAGGTTCACTCACCACCACTCACAGAAATACTAACAGGACACTTTATGCATGGTCTTTTGCCTCAGGCTCATCGGGCTGTCCTGGCTGCCAGCAGTTCTTATTTCCGGGACCTTTTCAGCAGCAGCAGCAATGGTGGAGGTGGCAGCAGCAATGAGACCAGCCCCGCTGTAGTGGAGCTCCCGCCGGCCGTGCAGCCCCAGAGCTTCCAGCAGATTTTGTCTTTCTGCTACACAGGCCGTCTCAGCATGACTGTGGGGGACCAGTTTCTCCTCATGTATACAGCCGGCTTCCTGCAGATCCAACAGATCATGGAAAAGGGCACGGAATTCTTTCTCAAGGTAAAGCTAATGTAGTTTTCAGTGCAAACGCATCAGTATCTGGATTAGGAGGAAAAAATATTTTTTTGTTTCAGTGCTTTGAGTGTAATCATAGAGTGCACTGCCTTAAAGTGAAGCCAAATCATCTCGTCCTGCCACCTGCTGGCTGGCTGCAATATCCTGTAGGTCATAAATCCCGCATCCTCCATGATAATGGATGGGGCATGGGCAAAGCAAAAAAAATGTTTAAGTGAAAGATGGTTTCTGTCATTGACAGTAGTGCTTATCACGCTGATGTATGTTCAAGTGTTCACCATTGTTTTTAATTGAAGCAACAACTAGTTATTATGGCAGGACCTTAGGATCCAGCACATATCGACTGGTTCATCAATGTATTATGTTCTGTGTATGCATCTTTAGGTCTCCTCCCCCAGCTGTGACTCCCAGGGCCTTCATGCAGAGGAGGCCCCACCTTCTGAGCCCCAGAGTCCTGTAACACAGACCAGTAACAGCGCCGGGCGGCCTGCCTCCTGCCTCACGCCGCTCCCTCTGGTATCACGAGTGAAGACAGAGCAACCGGCTAGCCAGCCGGAAGCAGCCACACCCTATTCGGTGGTCTGCACCCCTGTAGCCAAGCGGTTGTGGGAGGGTGGCAGCAGCCGGGATGGAGCTGGGGTAGGCTCAGGAGGAGGGGGTGGGGCCAGGAAGGCAGCCCGTTATTCCCAGGAGGCGTTGCGTGGCAGTGCCATCCAAAGCCCTGCAGCCCTCGGACTGGCCATGGGAATGGGAGCCACCGCAACCAGTCTGGCAGGCATGGTGACCAGTGGCGGGCTTAGCGGCTGTACCAGCACCAACGGGAGCTCTGCAGCAGGACTCGGCATGTCAGAGGGCGCCAGCCCCGGCACCCTGAGTACCTACACCAGTGACTCACCCATCAGCTACCATGATGACGAAGAGGAGGAGGAGGGGACAGATGAATGTGCTGAAGAGCAGTACAGGCAAATCTGCAACATGTATACCATGTACAGCATGCTCAACATGGGCGCTGCAGGTAATCAATACGAGAAACTACCTGTAAATGCAGCTGCATAGATACCTACCCCACAATACTTGCCTGAATATGAAAGATGTTTTTTTTCAACTTTGCTTAGATTTGGCATCATATTTGTATGGAATGAATATCTAATGCATGCCTTGTTTGAACAGACTCTGTGCCAAAGGTTCACAAGCAGAACCTATTTTCTACTTCACATGTGATGTTGTTTTTATTTTATTCTAACGTTGAGGTACTGTGTCTCACCAGCAGCTGGCGAGCGTGTTGACGCTTTACCAGACCACACAGAGACACGGGGTCGGATGCGAGGCCGAGATCTCACTTGTCTCCCTGCAGAACTCATCGCTCAGATAGGCAACCGCTGTCACCCCAAACTGTACGAGGAAGGAGACCCCGCTGAGAAGCTGGAGTTAGTCTCCGGTAGGTTTGCTTGTGCGTATACAATATGTCCTTGTATAGCTCAACATTGTGACAACCAGTTTCAGTTTTAAACCAACTCACTGTCTGAAACACCTTCAAAGTGGGTTTGAAGGTTAAGATATGGCTTTAAGGTATTAGTTCAAATTAGTTTGGGTTAGTGTTAAACATTTAGCTGGCTTAGAGGTGTGTGTGTGTGTGTGGTAAAAATATATTTACAGTTTTTAACTAGGCCTTTTAACATTTTTTAAAATATATTCTATATTATGTAATCTGTATTATGAAATGATCCAACTGGATGATAAAGTAATCACGCAGCAATATACCAGTGTTACTTGATACATGGGTCTTAAAAGGACAAGGCCAATGGCTGTGATATGTATACAGATTTCGAGGAAGCTGTCCTCAAATGACTGGGCTTGGCATTGGCATGCAGATTACGCAGCAGTATTGCACATGACTCATTGTGTATATGTCAAGGACACTGGGAGTGTCTGTTACCTTATGGGCTTGGTTGCATACCTCTGTATATATTGTGAATGTGACAGAGAGATAAAGTCATATAAAAAAGATAGTTTGTCTTTTTCTTACTTGTGACACAGTTTCAAATTCATAAAACAAGCACTCTAAAATGGCACAGATGCAAAATCAAACCTCAAACCTGCGGCCTCGTCAGTCAAAAGCTACAGATGCAATGTGTGATATGAGTCAGAGCCGTCAATAGATAAACAAATACCACATTATCCTGACTTGTTGGATAATGTTGTTCCTGTACGATGACGCACAAACCCTGAACTTAAACATGTCAATAATGCCGTGCCAAGTTGTTACGATATTTTGAGGTTTGTATGTTGATTTGTTTTCACATGCATTCTTTACAGGTACTTCTGTGTATATATCGCGAGCCCAGCTAATGAACTGTCATGTGAGTGCTGGGACCAGACACAAAGTGCTGCTGAGGAGGCTGCTGGCCGCCTTCTTTGACAGGTTTGTTCCTTCTGTGTCTCGGTCTATTTCTGCAAGTGTTTCATGTAAAGTTCAGCTTAGTTTTGATATAGAAATTAACAATCTTTTCTTGTCTAGTGGCCTAGAGAGAATAAAAGAACTATTTTTGTTTTCCTCTGTTCTGTGCATCCATTTTATTTCGATGCATCAGGAATACTCTGGCCAATAGCTGTGGAACAGGCATCCGCTCGTCCACCAATGACCCGAGCCGCAAGCCCCTGGACAACAGAGTGCTGCACGCTGTCAAATGTGAGTGCACATGTTGGTCTGTATGTGGGAGTTTGCCCACAAGCATGCAAACAATTTTAACAATTGCTTGTGATGTTGGAAACAGATGAAGGGGGAATGTGTATGTTTGTATTCATACTGTACATGCAAACATTGTGTGTGATATATTGTAAAGCACAATCGAAAGATTGGGGTTTAAAGATTGGCCTGTTTGTTTGGGTTAGTTCAGGATCAAGATGCAGATGTTAGATTATTCAGTTCTTACTGCAGCCTTCTCTATAGGACTGGGTGTTCATGTTTTGAAGGTAATGACTCTCAGTGACCACTAGACGGCAGCGTTCACACTGAAAGTGAGTCGACAGCAGTCAGACCCTAAAGAAAACACTGTGTGTTCTAGTTAGTTGTATATTTAACTTGGCAAATTTTTATTTTTATTTTATTTGTTTGAAAAAAGGGGACGTTTTAAATGTGTGACTCAGTGCTCAGTGAATTTGGGCTTGATTTGTGCAGATGAACAAATCCTCCTACATCTCACTGGTAATGATGAGGGAGGCAGGTAGAGTTCTGTCTCTGAGCTTATTAATGTACAATTATAATAACATTTTATTCTGACAGCCTCTCTAGGATATAAATTAGATTGCTACTTCAGGGAGACATTTGCTCATATTAAAGCAAAGATGTGAGCTTTTGGGAACCCACTTATTGGCTTTTTGGCTGCTGTTAAGTTCTTCATGCACCTTCAAAGTAGGGGAACCATACAACACATAACTCACTGAAGCGGCTTTCAGTCATGCACTGAACTCTAGATAAGTTCTTGACATTTTCTGGAGGGGCTGTAGGTGAATGAATGTGTTTTCTTTATCAGAAACCATTTTTATTTCTGCAAGCCCATAATAAAATGTCCAGAAAATGTAATTGAAAGTGTAACATTTCCTTTGAAAAGACATTCAGAAAATAAAACAGACAAAACAGTAACTGCTTTGTTGGGATCACATCACCCAGGTTGAGATTGTGAAACACACAAAACTAGACTTTTAATCAGACCAATACACATCAAAAACTGTCATATGAGACACAGCTTGATAATTAATTTGGAAGTGTTTATAAAAGATAATGAGCCAGTTTATAGTGAGTCATTACAGCAAACTATTATATGAAATAAACAGCTGTGTCATTGAACTACTACGCACACGGACATTAAGTATTCTGGCATTAAAAATACTGCATCGCATATAAGATTAGATCCAAAACACTACTCTTTATAGACATGTATCCGAAGTTAGTATTATGCCGTTTGTCTCTCTCGCATGCGTCAGATTCAGAGTGTCAGATACACGTCTAAAGAGCGAAAGACACGTTCTTGCACAAGTGAGAGAACTGCATTCGATGTTCCTATATCTCACAACATAATTTGCAAATAGGATAACCTGTGTGTTTTTCTTCCTCCCTGTCAGTTTATTGCCAGAACTTTGCCACCAGCTTCAAAGAGAGTGAGATGAATGCCATTGCAGCCGACATGTGCACAAACGCCCGGCGTGTGGTCCGCAAGAGCTGGATCCCCAAGCTGAAGCTGCTGATGGCCGAGAGCGACGCCTACTCCGCTTTCCTCCCCGACCATGTCAAGACGGAGGAAGACACCCTGGGAGTGGATCAAGCATTTGACCCCTCCTCCCTGGAGGCGACCGACCGTGCTGGCATGGAGTCAGGTGAATCACTACAAGGTGTGGGGGGGGACGGAGGACCTTTGTTTTGAACACTGTGTCTGGGGAAGGTTGAAATTTGTTGACACACATACCAGTACTCCCCAGTTCTGCTTGCCTCCTCACTCTTTGGCCCACACTGATATCTCACATTTGACTGTCTTATGCTACACTGCTGGGGTTGTTGTTACCCTGATGTAACCAGGACATGAAAACTTAACTTGCTTTTTGACTGTCGATGGAGTTAGTCGAACGGGAGAGAGTTAGTTTCAACCTAACCGCCCTCTGCCTCCCCTTGTCTTTTTAAGGTGTGTAAGTGCATCCACTGTTGCATATGAAATACATTCCCTGACGTGCGGGTGATGGGGGAAGTTACCAGTGCAGCCCGGGGGAGGAGAAAGGGGTTTGGCTGATAGACAGATTAGGAGTAGAGGTGGCGAGTATATTGAATGTAAGTGTCAGTGGCACTTTCTCTATGCAAGCCTGACACCTTGTATTCCAGCCTCGGGGAGAGGAAAGTCAATTTGAAATAGATATATTGTTAAAAATAAATGAACACTACTTGTTCCTCCTCCTCCTCCATCTTCCACTCATCACCCTGCAAGTATCCTTCACCCCCACCTCACCTCTCTTGAGACCAGAGAATCTTACCTGAGTGTTTCACTGTGCGGTATCTTATAGAAATAAAACTGATCTTTCTGTTTTCTAATTCTTAGCATATAAAGTCTAATTTTCGTTTTTCCATCAACTGAAAAGTGATCCAGAGAGAAGGGAAAAGCTTTACTGAGATGACTGTAAAGAAAACTGAAGGGCAACAGGTAAACAAAGACGTTCATATTTTTAGAAGACAAACTATATTTATACGAGTGCCCATGCCTAGGATGGTGTGAGCGAGGAGAGCGAGAGGGATTGTTTTAAAATCTCGATCTTCATGTTTTATTGAAAGTCGAACAAGGAGAAGTGCTATTTTTGCAGAAAAAAGGAGCATAATAAAGCAGTCTTATCATAGGTCCCATAGTCATTTATTTTTATCTTTATTTTACTGTGCGGAGTGATGGAATGAGCAGTTGAACTGCTAAATTTGAAGCATTTCATCTTCTCTTCACAAGCTTAAAAGGAATAAGACTGATTCAGCTGGCTCGACTGTTTGTCTGTGATAACCGTTTCTTGTAAGGTTATGAACCTGCAGCGTTTACTTGTAGAAATATAAAGCTTACATTGATCTGACAACTCAGCTAGTTTCTTCTATGTAAGAAAGGTATTGAAAAGAGAAGGAAAAAATCTGCTGACATTTTGTGGAAATGCAAAAGTCAGAGGATACAATTGTGGAATATTGGAATGTGCCTTTAAATTGAAATCAATAAGCAGAATGCTGGTGGGTTTGGTGACGTCAATAGAGATATTGCTTGAAGATAATAGGTGCGATGGTACTGTATGTGTGTATGTGTGTGTGTGTGTGTGAGACATAGCTCTCTGCCAATTCTGGTATGTGGTTTATTAACGTATATGCACCACCTCTTTAATATGGAAAAATTCAAAATGGCTGACAGTTTTGTTTAAGAGTTTGAGATGATTTTGCACCTACCATGAGAGGAAGTGGGGGATTCCGCACCTTAACGACAAGAACCAGTGGTTCACGCACCTTTTGGAGAAATGTTGTGTAGCAATTGAACCCCTTTAGGTGGAATTTGTCATTTTTTCCATGTCTACCTGTGTTTTTTTTTGTGGCACAAAGTCCTACTGTAAATAATCAAGAAGACTGTTGAGTTGAATCCCAAGTGTTCCTCCTCTCTGTTGCTTGATGTGTCTGATTGCGACGCGACAAGAAGCTGACCTATTTTTTATGTGAAAGTTAGTGTTGAATGCATGTTGATGAGTAGAATGGAGATCAGTAGGGGGGCAACATTATTCCTGTTGCAGGTGGATGTATACGTCTGAGTCAGGAATGTGCTCTCATCCTGTAATGCTCACACCGATGACTGATTACTTTTTCCCTCTGGAAAGGCATTTCTAAAAAAAAGGTTATATTTTTCTGAAGACTGGTACAGTGTAAAAACTGGGAAGGAATATATGCTTCTTACTCAAGGCAGTTGAGTCCATCTTATTAGAATAAATCACTTTAAGCATGTTAGATACAGCGCAACCTATTTTCATTATTGTTTAAAGTTTTAAGAGCTTGCTTCGGTGATTTGACGGGGATATATATGAATAGAACAAAAATGCAGTACCTTATAAGTATAATAAAGTATAATGACAATAAAACCTCACATTTGCATTTGACTGTAGATGCCAAATGAGCACCCCCCTCCCCCACTTACCTCCTCAGTATCTTCAAAGACTGTTGCGCTTCCTGTCCCTCGTGCAGCTGGTGTCATGGTTCACTTCCACAAGTTTATTCATGTGTGTCTAAGAGGCAAAGCAGTGGTTTCACGTAGTTAAATCTGAATTGTGATACATGTACGTTTGATTTGCTTAGTGGATTTCAGGTGTTAATTTTGTAACATGACCCAAAGTCAATAGTTCAACACAGTTTTAATTATGACAGCACTGTTACAGTTAGTCCCTTGTATTAAAATCCAAAATCCGTTCAATAGTTTGCTGGGAAATCGCATGATGTTACACTGAAGATTTTCACAAAGCTAAAAACCTCAACACACTTTTTAAAAAGCAATCCTTTGTAATGGCAGGTTGACAAGGAAGGGCCCCACAAGGGCCTCTGAATTCAATGTAGGGAGATTTGGGACCCTACTCGCATAATTCTATGACAAAATTTTGAATATCTCATGATATCTCAACGTCTATCAAATCTGTTCCTGCTAAATGATGATGAAAAAAGCCAAATTATTGTTTAAATTGCCATGATTACAGGATTTTGAGTGATTGTGTGTTTCCCAGAAGTGTATCAGTGAAACATTATGACCATTGACACCCATAGAAATGAGAGTGCGATCGGGAAAAAATATGAAAGTAAAACGTTTTTTAAAGCAATAAGGGCTTAAATGAGCTTCTGACTAAAGGTGAAATCTCACCAGTGAACTAATTAAGTACAAGGAAGCCATATGAGTCTGCTCTCACTAAACAGTGGCCCAGTCCAAATACAGCGATACCCACACCGCACCGTTGATAAAGTCAGAAAATCCTGCTGTTGTGCTGCTGGTTTAGACACCATGTTGAGATCAGTTGAATCAGCGAAGTAGAAATTACTATGGTCAGGTACATGTCAGGGGTTTTACCTACTGTAAGCTTTCAGGGCCAATTCCATTTCTTTTGACTCAGTAAGAGTCGCTCACTCACAAGTCACAACCCACTCGCACAGCTCTTCACCGCAGTAGTAGTGCCGGTGTGGTTGTGTTTTACTTTGTGTGTGTTCGAAGCAAAATGTAATTTCTGTACCTTTCAGCGTTTGTGTTTACACTTCACAAAACATGTAGACCTACACACTTGAATGGATAAGGTGTGGCACGGCATGGGGAACTTTTTGTCACTAAACAGTACATATATAAATATGATTATATACATGTATAGATAAATATTGTATATTATATATAGACGCACACATAGAGGTCAGATTGTTTGTTGTGCACTCACAGCATGAGGTATATATTTACCTAGAAACAGCGCTTCTTCACAACCTGTGCAGTAACTGGTCCATGTCTCTGCCCCTGCGCCTTGCCCTCTGTAACCCTGTAGCTCCAGTTGACCTCCTGTACTGCTCATCCTATTCTGTGTTCCAAGTGCCAATAACTTTGTGAAAGCCCTGTAACTGTGACCCAACATTATCAAAGGTAATTGCACATTAACTGACTGTAAAATAAATACAAATCATAGATAAAAATGTCAAAATGGATTAAATAATGAATATCTTAATAAAAGATTTGTAACAATTTCTGTCAGACTTCTTTGTGTGTTTTTATACTGTTCAGCTGTTTGCTTGGTGTTTATTTTAATTTTTCATGTTAACTCTTTAACCTGCATCTGGATTATGCTCACAGAAATACTTTGTTTTAAATAGTTTTAGCTTTACATTACTTACTAAATAAACCAGAGTTAAATCTATCAAAAGAATGAAATTTGCTTTGTAAACAAATTTAGAGTTGCAATTATTTATAAAACATTTGATTGAAATATTTACTTAGGTTCATTTTTGATTAGGAAGTACATTTTTTAAATATAGAGTAGTTTGAGTATATGGAAAACTGCATTGTGAAATGTTCCGTTCTAATGTAGTTTACTGTAAGTGATGCTCATTTTGTGAATCTTGCACACATCAGTGATTTCACACCTGGAGGCTGCCACACGTTCAATGATCTTCATGCTTCATGAACTTATCATCCCACACAGTTGTTTCGGACCTACTTTGCCTATGGTTTTGCTTTCATATTCATCTATATTAGTGTACAGCACCGATACCATGATTTGGTTACTTGAACTCGTACCTATGTCATGAAAGAACGCAAAGTATGTCTTATTTTATATGATCTTAAAACAATGTTCGACCGATAGCATCACGAACAGGCACATTTAATTCATGGTGATTTGACTCAGCAAAACTCTTACTTTGGAAACCTTTTCAACGCCAGGTGTCCTTTGGGGCTCAAAATTTGAAACCGTCACTTATTCAGTTTTCACTCTGAAAATAACAAGCTGCTGGGGTATCCGGGTTGATGTGTAGGTCAGAGACCCAAATACATGTTCAAGCACACTGGAAAGGGCCCTTTTTATAATCTGTCCATAAAGAAGGTGTGATGAGAATGCCCATAATTATACCACTGTGAAGTATTAATGACTTAAGTTATCCATTATCTTTTAAGGTATTTAGTGTGGATTATAATGAATGAAAATTGTGCACAAATGATGTAACAATTCAAAAGTAGAAAAGCTATTTAGTTTTATCGGCAATGTTTAATAGTACTTTTATAACAATACAAATTAGTCTCAGGTTTCGGTACAAAGCCCATTTAAAATTGACATTGATCTCCAGTACAAATGACGTTACAAAATGTAGACAATATTTAAAACGATGAACTCCTACTTCCCCTTGTCGTGTTATTTCTAAGCCTGATTGGTTGGGGGTCAGAGTTTGACCCCCTTAATGCTTCATAGCACTTGGGGAGAAAATGGCAGAAGATAATTCCATAGCTGGATACTAGAATGGCTGACGCCTGAACAATAGTGCCCTCTTCGTTCCTGGTAATATAGACTGGGACAAAACACACAAAACAAATGCCTTAGCATGCTGAAAACGATGAAGCCTGTTCCACTGTTCTCCTGAAGAACCCTCCTGCCTTTGAAGGCCAAGAGGAAGCAAACAAATACCAGTAGACCTATGAAGCTCAACATAATACCAGAACCTATGTATGTCTCACCTTCAGTGCACTGGAATATCTTCTCCATGCTTTGCTGGGATGGAAGTGCGTCATCAATGTCGGGAGAATCAAAGATCATCCAGATGATACCCTGGACACAAGTTAACACACTGACAATCCAAGATGGCCTGTAGAGTCTGTGTAGTGGGAAATGATTGTGCAATTGTGAAATGCTCCATTCTGCATGTGACTGACTTATCTTTCACACCTAAACTTGGTTTGTCTAGGTTGAAATATACTGGAATTATATGATCTGATTCCTGATCCACTACTGTAACATTGTGGCCCTGCGACGAGTGTCTGTGTCTTTGTATTTTCATGAACTCAAAACCCTCTTAATTAGTTGCCCCATTTTTATACAGTAAAAAGAGATTTTTGGACACCAGAGGATTTATTTATGAAGCCTTGTGCTGTCTATTCACACACCTTAACAGTTTGTTAAGGAGTGTGAATAGGATCTGTTTTCTTGGTTGTAATAGATTCAGTGAGTGAGTATTCTCAGCTAAAGCTACATAATTTTGGTCTTTTTGAAACAACTTCTCAGTAGTTGGACTTTTTTATTTCAAGTTTGTGCATGAAAGCAAGGCTGAAGTTACTGAATTGTTATGTAAGTTGTATTACCTTTTCAATCAAATGCAGCTAATTGAGTGTAAAAGGGATATTTCCCTCTATAGCAGCGCCACCTGCTGGTCGTTTTGGTTTAGCATGAACTTTCTTTTTTGTGTTGGCATACTGTGTGATATTCTGTATTATCTCAGGTTCAAACTGCATCGTCTTTTTTATCAAATACATTTTAGAAGTTGAAAATTTTCTTAGATTTGGGTTGCAGCTTGTCATTAAGGGGTGATGGTGGCTGCCGAAGCCAGACCAGTTGAGAACCAGTGATCTACAGAACATTTTCCAACCAAATTTACGGCCCCGTTCTGAATGACCACACGGGAAGGCTCTAAAGGACTGTGGTGACTGTGTGACGTTTTGTCCTGACTTAGGTACTGCCTTGCCTAAGGTCACATAGGAAGTGAGTTCGCCAAGGCAAAGAACTATAAGCTGAGTAAGCTGTTGTCATACCGTGATATTGCCAGTCGAATACAAGGTGTAATCTTCACCACCAAATTCTATTTCTTCATTAAGAAGGATTATTATCATCTTCACGTGAAGGTGATAATAATCCTTACCTCCCATGGTGCAAAGTTAATATTCCTGAGCATGAGAAGCTTTTGCACGTCAGAAGCTTTCTGAGAGCATTTGCCATGGCCCACACTGCAGCTCTATGGAGGAATGTTTCATTTGTGTCCAGAGCTGTCACAAGATAGTCGTCATTTTGCTCTTGGGGATCCTTGAGATCGCACGCATTTTCCGCAGATCAGGTGAGGGACAATAGGACGGAGGTTCGCTTGAGAAACAGTCAGAGGAGCAGTTGAATCTCAGGTTCTTCAAGTGGTTGCATCCTCCTGGGGTTACTGAAAGATTCCTCAGATAATTATCAAATGATTCACTCTTGCCTGCAACAAAGGTGAAGCCCAAGATGTCTCAAACCCTGCAAATACCATCCATCTGGGCTAGGGCACCACTCCGGGATCATATATCACTGGCTATCCAGGACCTTGTTGTGCTGGTCCTGATCATTTCCTTAAAGAGCAACTCCACCAGCTCCGCCTTGAGGATGAGCAGAACCACCTGAGTTTTGGAGGAACGGATCTGCTGAGCCACCTGCTGGATGCGTTGCTCATTGTTCTCATGATCGAGGTAATGTGGCACCACCTCCTGGTAGGCCAAGCACACATTAATTGCACCAGCATCACTGAGGAAGCTTTCAAAAGCTGCCTTGCCGTAATCATCGTCTCCAGTTCCAGTGATTAATAAGTTTGGCCAGTGCTTTGGTCTGGTGAATATCACTGGGAATGGTATGAATAAAACCAGGGTAGCGGAGCTTGTCACTCAGCTCTGGTGAAGCTGATGTGCTGCTCAGCTGGTAAAATATAATAAGACTAGATTAGACCAAAAGACATACAAACAAACACACAAACACACACTGTTGCGTGTTAGAAACGTCTGTGCATAAAATACTCCTGCAGTAAACTCACATGGGCTAACTTAGACATTTTACAACGGGGCTGACAGGGAAGGTTTTGGAAAATGTGCAGAGAAGCTGACTAGGAACTTTGTGTTATCACTTAAACAGCCTCTATGGACGCTTTCAGCAGAAAATCCAGTATTCAGGGCGTGTCTTAAAGCAGCTTTGGTTAGAGATTGATATAATAGTAATGAAGTATTTCCTAAACAAATGAAAACTCAAACTGCTACGTGACAGTTAAATCTAGTAACAAGAGCATGAGACACCTTCATAAAGTCAATGGTCATAAATTAGAACATAGATTCAATGAAGTCAAATGAATAAGTAGAATAGCATGTGTGACTTACAAGAGGGACCACATACACATTTAGCAGTCTGGCCACAGCAGTGGACTCCTCAGAGAACAGGGCCCCGGAAATCCTCTTGATTCCAGGCCTGAAGTCAGTGTAGTTGCATGCTGCAGTTAGAGAGCCGTTGACTACAAGCCTGTGCACGACATTCTGCAGGGCCTTGCTCGCATATGAGTATGTGTCACACATCAAATATCCAAGAGGAACTCCTGGGAGGAAACCAGCTACATTTATATTCTCAATTTCATGAATTGTAGCCAAGGATCTAAGAAACGATGGCGGGTCGAAGCTGACAATAGAAAGTGGGAAAAACCGAGCAAACATTGAGTTCTGCTGCAAATTTCAACGGCAATAACAGACTGACTAAATTAGCTAGAAAGGTATACATTTTGGAGGCTTTTAAAAGTGATGGCATGTGTTTGACAGATGTGCCAGCGCAGTTCCATCTGAAATACACACTGAAAAGGAAATTCCTCTTTGATCTTGTGCTCCCTAGATAAACACAATATCATTTTATGAAGTGCATGATTTGATTAACCTTGCACTACCTGGAAGGAACATCCACCTGCATGCAGGTATGTGTAACCATGGCCTGTCACGGTTGTGGAGAGCAGGTGCTGACATCTGAAACTGAGAGAGAGTAAACAGGCAAACTGAACTCAGGACAAACAGGTAAAACAAATCCAATCAACTATCAAAACTGGAGGGAACCAGACGAAGGCAGGAAGTAAACCACACAGAAACAAATGAGGGAGATCAGAACTTCAAAATAAAAACAGGAAACCTCAGAATACCGTGACACCAGAGTCCTCTACTGATCAGGTATGTGCAGTGCTGCAGGCCCCAGCTCAAAGGTTCAGGTACTTTGGGGAAGAATTTCTGCATGACCATCAGGGACTCTTTCTGGGGGGGCAAAAATATTTACACGAAGCCCGGAATTTAAGTTAGATTTTAAATGATCTATGTCACTCATAATTAACTCAAATTCAATATTAATTTTGAAACTTCCTTGAGAGGTGACAGATATTTCACCTCACTGTAATGGTAACCCTCACTGTATGAATGTCACGTTTCAGAAGATTTCATTCTAGAATATTTGAGAAAATTAAAGGTAAAGTCTTATTTATTTTCATTATGGCACTCCTAACTTGCTCAAAATAAAAGATAGTTAATCCTTAAGACGTGACACAAATATTTCACCTCCCTCTTGTTTATGGTGGGATTTTACTGTATTGTATTGGAACACATGTCATATTTTTTTCACGGCAGCAAACACCAACACACCGACCCTTTAATTTACTGTAAATAAAGACAGCTCGTACTGTTTCCACTGTTGTGCCACCAGGGGGCGTTAGACATCCACGTGAAAAGCGCTCAAAAGTGTAGAGCCACTGTGCATTTACTAAAATAGTTATTGTATTACTATTTTATTTCTATGAATTTTAATAATAGTAATTGCATTATCTTTTGAAGCCGTTTCATTGTAATTTTGCAGCTGTCAGGAAGTTTTTTGCCAATGAATGATAAAGTTTTTGAATTTTGTTATTATTATTACACAAGTTGGGAGAATAAATCTGACCATATGAATCTGGACATCATATCTACAAATTCTGTATTTTTCTTAAATATATTTGTTCATTGAAACCTTTGATAATTACAAGTATTTTGTTGTTTTCTTTAGAATAAATATCTATAATAATGAATTAAAATTATATTTGTCATATATGGTAATGTATCTATCTTCGCATGTATTCCCACAGAGTTATTTTTGTATTTGATCTATATTACACCTATGTACTCTGGACCTGGAGCAGCTGCAGTGTGTGGAGCGGGCAGCAGAGGGCGCCCGGGAGCCGCTCACGTCGTGCAGACGCAGGAGAAGAAGAGCTGCAGTTTGTGGATAATAAAAGTGACTCGTCTGTGGATTATTGATCATTCCCAGTCGCTGGAAGGTGAAACTCCTCTCGGGCAACATGGCGACAGCTGGGCCGGTGGCGGTGTATCTGGACCTGCTGTCGCAGCCCTGCCGGGCGCTGCACATCTTCCTCAACTGCGTTCGAATCCCGCACAGAGTCCACACGGTGGCTCTGAGGAAAGGTGGGTCCAACACGAACCATCACCACAACCAGCTGTCACTGAGGGAACCGACCAGGTGATCGGTCGGTACTGAGGTCGCTGCTTTTCTGTTCGAGCACACTTTCCCTTCGCCGTGACCTTTGACCCCGAGAACTTTGCCCCACTCCTGTCGCAGGGAAACCAAACAAACCTCGTTCACGATTCAAGGTTTAAAATGTGCAACAGCAAAGCGGGTGAATGCAGCTGAAGGTTTAAAACATGTTCGAAGGGGAAATCTGTCAAGTTCGTCACGGAACTACACTGGTAAATAAATGTGTGACAGTGTCAGCTGATCTGCTCACTATTGTTTACTCAACGTTATTGACTCTGAGAAAGCACTTGCACAGTATTATGAAAATTGGAAACATGCCTAATATTCCTAGTCCCCTGTTAAAAGTTTTTTTGGTTTGTAGTTTTAAAAATTAAAAATTTGATTGATTACTAAACAACGTCCTGTTAAAGTTGAAATGATGCTCTTTAGGCTGTGTGAGGCGTTATTTGTAACAACACTGGATTTCTGAATGGAGTTTGGTTTGAACTGCTTCTTTCAACTTTTCAGGGGAGCATAGGACTGAAGACTTCACTAAATTGAATCCCATGCAGAAGGTTCCTGTCATGGTTGATAATGGCTTTGTCCTCACTGAGAGGTACACACACTCACACACACACACACACACTTGCATATATGTTTGAACTGACGACATGGATCTGTTTCCAAACTCATTACTCTCACTACGTTATATCTAATTATGGAGTTTTCCTTTTGTGTTTTCTGTGTGTGTTTGTGTGTGGGTGTGTTTGTGTGTGTGTGTGTGTTGCAGTGATGCCATCCTGAAGTACCTGTCCAACAAGTATGATGTCCCAGAGCACTGGTATCCACGACAACCACAGAGACGAGCCAGAGTGGACGAATACACAGCCTGGCATCATACCTACACACGACCACATGCTGCTAAAGTCTTCATTCTGGAGGTACCAACACATGTCTGATGCCGATATTTATAAATATCTACCATTTAAAACAAACTGGCAATGATTCCTATGATGTCATTAACTAACCCTTATGAGAAATAAATGTGTCCAGTCGCTGATCAACACTGTCTCTGTCTCCACCCGCCTCAGTGTCTGCTCCCATTGCAGTCGGGCTCTCCGGTGGACAAGGTGCATCTGAGTCGTGCTCTGTCTCAGCTCGATGACACGCTGGAGAAGCTGGAGTCCATGTACCTCCGCAGGCAGCCTTTCCTCTGTGGTGACGACATCTCCGTGGCTGATCTTCTCGCCGTTTGCGAGCTCATGCAGGTCAGATTGATGGAGACATCGATCAGCTGACTTAGTCAAGTTAGTTGCTGTTGCTAACCTGAGTTAACCTGTGTCCCTGCAGCCTATGGGGGGTGGCAGGGACGTCCTGCACGATCGTCCTCAGCTGCAGATGTGGAGGAGCAGAGTTCAGACGGCTGTCGGTGACGCCTTCGACAAAGCTCACGCCGTTCTGTACGGCGTCAGAGACCGCCAAAAGGCCAAGCTATGACATAATCATAGAGCGGGTCCACTGCAGTGAAGTCACACAGGGGGGCGGGGTCGAGAGCCACTCGGAAGGAGGAGCCCATCGTCTTCATCATAATCATCTTCGTCACCATCGTTTAACTATTAATCTGGTTGATCGTGACACATGGATCATGTCTTTAGGCATTAGTGTCCTAACTACTACAGCAAATGTTTTATTCATATCTTTGGATGTAATATTTATACATTTATTAAAGAATCAGCTTATTTGACTCATTTATATTTTGTGTTTGAGCGAAAGAGTGCACATTTACGCGTCATGGACTCTAAGACAGCCTTCCCCTGCCTGCACAATATTATGATAAGAAAAATTAGATTTTACAGTATACTTATATTATTCAATTCAGTTAGAAACAGGGAAAGACAAACTTCTGACCAGTTTACCCGCTCACCACAAGACTTTGTGACATTGTCTGTCTGAATGTGGGCGATCAAATCCTGGTTCTTAAACATCTGGGGTAAAAATGCACTACACTCCAGTTTGGTAGATATATAATTATTTCGCTGTGGGGCACAATAATCTTAGCATTTCACAAAGGTGATAACGCTTTGCACGGGTATGAGAGATCACAGAGCATTGCTGATGCCATTGGTAAAATGGTGTGGACCCCACCGATAGAAGCCATATCACCGGACATATGTAAAATGCAGAAGAGTTATTCAGTCTGGATGAATTAAGGGTTAGGGTTACTGCATTGTGAACAACTGGTACATGTCTTGTCTTTCATTACAGGCAGTAATTGAAGTCTCAAATGAAACAAAACTAGACACTGAGTTTTTACTAGTTATATAATATCCAAATAGAAAACAAGGTCCCGCCCAACATGCAGACGCAGGTGAGCCAGTAATAACGCATCTGACGTCACGTGCTTTCCGATAAACCAGGTAAGAAAACGAAAGGGAAAAACTCAAAGGATAGGACAGAAGGAAACATTAGAGTTACCAAAAAAAGATCAAGTTCATTTTTTCTATTGGGTAAGTTCTCCTCATGCTATTATAACTTTAAGTATAAGTGCTATTTCAGTGTATTGAAATGAATAATATGTCAAAACAAAACCATAAATAATACTTTGTTTATGATGATGATTTATGTTCTGTCTGTTTATCAACCTCCTCTTTAAGTAACCTTTCTGTCCTTGGTGCTAAAATAGAAGCCACACTGCAGTCAAAGAAAAGCAAAACAGTGGCAGAACAGACAATTTTAAATAGAATCACACAACATTTACTTAAAGATATTATGATGACAAATGAGGTACCAGATCCAACCTGGAAATTATTAAGAGTTATGATTATGAGTTTCAGACGCTCGATAGGGTTACGATCATTTTAATTAGTTTGGTTTGATTTGGTTTGACCTGGGTCCCTGCCAGCGAGTAAGTGGGTGTCTGAACAAATAAAAGGTCGGGACTTTGTTCAGGTCACATTGTTGACTTCAAAATGAACCTGAAAAAGAAAGTCAAAGTGTTGCCTATAAAATCATCTTCTCCTCCTTGTTCCAGAGTCACTCTGTCCAGAGCCACACAAGCAAAGGTAAGGCCTTCAATCTGTCTGTTACTACTATTGAACTGAATTGATGAACTTTTATTTTAGTTCATTCATTTTTTGCCATGGATTTTTGTAAAGCCCTTTTTACCCTTGTTTATAGAAGTGCTATACAAATAAAGTTATGATTCAAATGATTATTATTACTATTACTGTGACTGTCAAGCTAAGGCTAATTTCTTTACAGCATCAAGTGAATAAACAGCAAAACCACATGGGGGGTTTTATCACATAACAAAATGCAGTACATGCTGCTGGTTGGAAGTAGTTCAATAGGAATTTGACTGAAGAATTCTTACTCATATAAAATTTGATTTTGTATTGTTGTATTGACAGTTATGCTTAAAGGTTCAGGGTGTAGAATGTAGTGACATCTAGTGTTGAAGTTGCATTTTGCAGCTGAACACCCCTTACCTCACCCTCCTCTTCCAAACCTGAAAGAAAACCTGTGGCAGCCTTCAGTTACCACAGGTTCAAAAAAAAAATGAGGTTAGTTTGTCAAGTCTGGGCTACTGTAAAAAAAACATGGCTGCCTCCGTAGAGAGGACCCACTCATTTAAAGTATTAAAATATAGAATGCCCACTCAAGGGTAAAGAAACAATAATTTGTATAATTTAGATGAAACACACTAGTGAAAATTTCACTAGGATTATTTTATAATCAGTTTCTGCCAAAAGATCCCTTTCACCATCATCTTACACACTGGACCTATTAAAAAAAATCTGATTGCATCTTCCTCCTCTGGGGTGAATTCCTGCATTAACATGTAGTCTGAATGTCCTACTTTACAGCAATGGGATCAAGTGAGTCTTCTAATATTACATTCTATAATACATTCCTAATATCCTGAATAAACAAATGAACAATAACAAAAATCATTCTTCAAAATACCCAGTTTGGTCCTTATTCGCTCCTTCACTACTCCAGCAGCCATGGAGGGAGGTGTCAGAGTGAGTATGATCTAACATTCAGTCAGTGTGTTCCCCTTGTGTCCTCAGTGTTTGTGCTTCTGCTGCTCAACACATGATCTTAAACATCTCGTTGTTGTGTGTGCGACAAAATAAAATCACAATTGCAATGATGTGCCATCATTAATCAAAGTAATACAGCACTTTAATCTGATTGTTTTTGATTTTCTGTAATTTACAGGAAGGACAAGAGAAATCTTGAGTTTGTGAAATCTTACCAGCCTGAAAACAAACAGGTCAAACATCTCAGGATTCTGCTTCATGGACCAGTTGGTGCTGGAAAGTCGAGCTTCATCAACTCTGTCAACACTGTTTTAAGAGGCAGACCTGCTGGTGGAGCTGAGACAGATGCAATCTCTGGGAGCAGCTACACCTCAAAGGTATGAACAACAGGAAAGGATAAAACTCCATTGAGTGTAACAAACCACAGAAATTAATTTTCAATAGTAGTTCACTGATGAAAATACAGAGAAACCTCTTCTAATATTAAAATGTAAAAACAGGAGCTTTCTATCAAATGTTTTGTACAAATGTTGTCTTTATGTTTCAGAGCAATACATTCTAGTCAGCACAAGCTAAATGAAATGAAACATTATATCTTTCTAAATCTATCTGTTGATCATCTGAGTACTAAATGTTTTTTTATTTCATATAGCTTTGCACCCATTTCAATTTCAGGTTATTGTGTGAACTAGAGGCCCAGAGTTTTAATCTGTGGATGTTCATACAAATCACCTTTCTCCAGCCTCCACACACATTTCAGATCGGCCCACAGACAACTGCTGATATTTACTTTGATTCATTGATGTAAATAATTGCACCTTCTGCCTATCAATACCAGACCTTCAAATTTCACAAAAGTCCAGGGGCCAAATACTCTTTTGTTTTCAATGACATCATGGGCCTTGAGAAAGATTTTGACGGTGGAATCAATGTGAATGACGTCAAACTGGCCCTGAGAGGACACGTGAAAGAAGGTTACAAGGTACAACACTATGAACTTTGACATTAATTAAAGTCTAATTTTAAATAACAAAAATATAAATATTTTAAATAAAATAAGATTTATATATAAAATATAAATCTCTTTTATATTTATCCTAGATATCAAAATTATTATTGAAATTTGACAAACGCGATATGCACATTTCCTGTCTCATAAAACAAACTGAAATGTTCTCACATTTCTTTTTCAAAAATCAACCTTTTCTTTTGGTAAATTGCTGAGTTTGGGGCACATGGCAGCCACATGTATATCAGTTAAATCTTGTGAACAATGTCAAGAATGTGTGTCACATTAACAATATGAGTGTGCATGTGAGTCTATGCACGAGACAAAAAAATGAGGTGAAACACAGAGAAACTTTTACATTAAACATTATTTGATTGATTTCTAGTTCAACACTGGTCAAGAACTGAGGGAGGGTGATGATGGCTACAACTCCTTTCCCACTTTGGAAGACAAAGTTCATGTTCTGGTGTGTGTTGTTCCTGCGGACGCAGTGTCTAGGTTAAGTGATCAGATTGTGAAGAAGATTAGAAACATCAGACTTGCAGCCAGTGAACTGGGTTAGTGCACAACAATTGTTTCTCTGCGTTGACTAATAGTGTCACATTGGATTGTATGAATCAAAATACAAGGACACAAATGTTTGAAATACTGATCAGGTTTCTTTATCGACAGGAATTCCCCATCTGGCTATTCTCACCAGAGTTGATGAAGCCTGTCCAGAGGTTAAAAAGGACACAAGCAATATCTATAAGAGCAAGTACCTGAAGGAAAAGGTACATTTTGAGTACAATGTCATTTTTCTGCATATGTCATGTTTGTTCATCGCTGTACGATTACTGATCAACATACATTTTGTTACTTTGACTTAGGTTGACAGATTCCACCAGATGCTGGGCCTTCCACTGAACTGCATCTTCCTTCTGAAGAACTACAGTCATGAAATTGAGTCAAATGACAAAATGAACGCTGCAATACTTTGCGCACTGAAACAGATGGTTACGTATGGAGAAGACTACCTCAACGACCTGTAAACATGAATTCCCTTGAGGCAAAAACACAGAATGCGATTTGTAGGGGAATAAGGAAATATTCAGTCAATTTTTACTGTCTTTGTCAAGCAGGCAAGCTTGAAGCATGAAATATGGAATACAAATGCATACAAATTAAGTCCTAAAGTCTTCATTTCTCTCATTGAGACTTTGCACAATAGCAGGACAATTCTCTGTCATTACGTCGTCAGAAATTATATATTCTGTATTATATTATCATCTCTATCCTGCCTTTTACCTCTGTGGGGACACTTTGTATTCTTTTTCAGTTTGACCAATATTGTGATGTACTGTTATTTGATGTTCTTGCAATACACTTTGATTAATAATATTGTTATTGTTTTATTTGTATCATGTATCATTGAGTTCCTGGTGGTGGGAAGTAATGAAGTACAAATATAAAAAATATACTCTGTGCAAAAAAAATAAACACTTTGCTGAGAAGACGCAGCTTTACAGATATCCCTTTCTCTACTTAGTTTTCAATCAGTGTGGCAATCATGCTCTAACAATTTTTCTGTACTGTCAATGTGAGACATGAGCCTGCTTTGCCTTGCAAGATCACAAGAGGCCCATAATAATAACAGTATCATAATGATAGCAATAATAACACTTATTATTATTGGTTCCTGTCATGGTTGATAATGGCTTTGTCCTCACTGAGAGGTACACACACACACACACACACACACACTTGCATATATGTTTGAACTGACGAGATGGATCTGTTTCCAGATCAAACTCGTTACTCTCACTACATTTTATCTAATTATGGAGTTTTCCTTATGTGTTTTCTGTGTGTGTTTGTGTGTGGGTGTGTTTGTGTGTGTGTGTGTGTGTGTTGCAGTGATGCCATCCTGAAGTACCTGTCTAACAAGTATGATGTCGCAGAGCACTGGTATCCACGACAACCAGAGAGACGAGCCAGAGTGGACAAATACACAGCCTGGCATAATACCTACACACGACCACATGCTGCTAAAGTCTTCATTCTGGAGGTACCAACACATGTCTGATGCCGATATTTAAAAATATCTTTATTTAAAACAAACTGGCAATGATTCCTATGATGTCATTAACTAACCCTTATGAGAAATAAATGTGTCCAGTCGCTGATCAACACTGTCTCTGTCTCCACCCGCCTCAGTGTCTGCTCCCATTGCAGTCGGGCTCTCCGGTGGACAAGGTGCATCTGAGTCGTGCTCTGTCTCAGCTCGATGACACGCTGGAGAAGCTGGAGTCCATGTACCTCCGCAGGCAGCCTTTCCTCTGTGGTGACGACATCTCCGTGGCTGATCTGCTCGCCGTTTGCGAGCTCATGCAGGTCAGATTGATGGAGATAGTGATCAGCTGACTTAGTCAAATTAGTTGCTGTTGCTAACCTGAGTTAACCTGTGTCCCTGCAGCCTATGGGGGGTGGCAGGGACGTCCTGCACGATCGTCCTCAGCTGCAGATGTGGAGGAGCAGAGTTCAGACGGCTGTCGGTGACGCCTTCGACAAAGCTCACGCCGTTCTGTACGGCGTCAGAGACCGCCAAAAGGCCAAGCTATGACATAATCATAGAGCGGGTCCACTGAAGTGAAGTCACACAGGGGGGCGGGGTGGAGAGCCACTCGGAAGGAGGAGCCCATCGTCTTCATCATAATCATCTTCGTCACCATCGTTTAACTATTAATCTGGTTGATCGTGACACATGGATCATGTCTTTAGGCATTACTGTCCTAACTACTACAACAAATGTTTTATTCATATCTTTGGATGTTATATTTATAAATTTATTAAAGAATCAGCTTATTTGACTCATTTATATTTTGTGTTTGAGCGAAAGAGTGCACATTTACGCGTCATGGACTCTAAGACAGCCTTCCCATGCCTGCACAATATTATGAAAAGAAAAATTAGATTTTACAGTATACTTATATTATTCAATTCAGTTAGAAACAGGGAAAGACAAGCTTCTGACCAGTTAACCCGCTCACCACAAGACTTTGTGACATTGTCTGTCCGAATGTGGGCGATCAAATCCTGGTTCTTAAACATCTGGGGTAAAAATGCACTACACTCCAGTTTGGTAGATATATAATTCTTCCGCTGTGGGGCACAATAATCTTAGCATTTCACAAAGGTGATAACGCTTTGCACGGGTATGAGAGATCACAGAGCATTGCTGATGCCATTGGTAAAATGGTGTGGACCCCACCGATAGAAGCCATATCACCGGACATATGTAAAATGCAGAAGAGTTATTCAGTCTGGATGAATTAAGGGTTAGGGTTACTGCATTGTGAACAACTGGTACATGTCTTGTCTTTCATTACAGGCAGTAATTGAAGTCTCAAATGAAACAAAACTAGACACTGAGTTTTTACTAGTTATATAATATCCAAATAGAAAACAAGGTCCCGCCCAACATGCAGACGCAGGTGAGCCAGTAATAACGCATCTGATGTCACGTGCTTTCCGATAAACCAGGTAAGAAAACACAACACACAACTCCTCATGCTATTATAACCTTAAGTATAAGTGTTATTTCAGTGTATTGAAATGAATAATATGTCGAAACAAAACCATAAATAATACTTTGTTTATGATGATGATTTATGTTCTGTCTGTTTATCAACCTCCTCTTTAAGAAACCTTTCTGTCCTTGGTAACAGAAGCCACACTGCAGTCAAAGAAAAGCAAAACATTGGCAGAACAGACGATTTTGAATAGAATCACACAACATTAATTTAAAGATATTATGATGACAAATGAGGTACCAGATCCAACCTGGAAATTATTGATTAAGAGTTATGATTATGAGTTTCAGATGCTCTATAGGGTTACGATCCTTTTAATTAAACAGGGAAAGACAAACTTCTGACCAGTTTACCCGCTCACCACAAGACTTTGTGACATTGTCTGTCCGAATGTTGGCGATCAAATCCTGGTTCTTAAACATCTGGGGTAAAAATGTACTACACTCCAGTTTGGTAGTTATATAATTCTTCCGCTGTGGGGCACAAGAATCTTAGCATTTCATAAAGGTGATAACGCTTTGCATGGGTATGAGAGATCACAGAGCATTGCTGATGCCATTGGTAAAATGGTGTGGACCTCACCGATAGAAGCCATATCACCGGACATATGTAAAATGCAGAAGAGTTATTAGAAATCAGTCTGGATGAATTAAGGGTTAGGGTTACTGCATTGTGAACAACTGGTACATGTCTTGTCTTTCATTACAGGCGGTAATGGAAGTCTCAAATGAAACAAAAAACTAGACACCTAATTACTAGTTATATAATATCCAAATAGAAAACAAGGTCCCGCCCAACATGCAGAGGCCAGTGAGCCAGTAATAACGCACGATGTCACGTGCTTTCGGATAAACCATGTAAGAAAACGAAAGGGAAAAACTCAAAGGAAAGGACAGAAGGGTGAACATTAGAGTTACAAAGATCAAGTTCATTTTTTCTATTGGGTAAGTTCTCCTCATGCTATTATAACCTTAAGTATAAGTGTTATTTCAATGTAGTGAAATTAATAATATGTTGAAACGAACTCATAAATAATACTTTGTTTATACTGAGGATAAATGTTCTGTCTGTTTATCAACCTCCTCTCTAAGTAAACTTTCCGTCGTTGGTGCTAAAACAGAAGCCACACTGCAGTCAAAGAAAAGCAAAACAGTGGCAGAACAGACAATTTTGAATAGAATCACACAACATTTACTTAAAGATATTATGATGACAAATGAGGTACCAGATCTAACCTGGAAATTATTGATTAAGAGTTATGATTATGAGTTTCAGACGCTCGATAGGGTTACGATCATTTTAATTAGTTTGGTTTGATTTGGTTTGACCTGGGTCCCTGCCATAAAGGTGAAAACGCTTTGCACGGGTATGAGAGATCACAGAGCATTGCTGATGCCATTGGTAAAATGGTGTGGACCCCACCGATAGAAGCCATATCACCGGACATATGTAAAATGCAGAAGAGTTATTAGAAATCAGTCTGGATGAATTAAGGGTTATGGTTAGGGTAACTGCATTGTGAACAACTGGTACATGTCTTGTCTTTCATTACAGGCAGTAATTGAAGTCTCAAATGAAACAAAAAACTAGACACTGAGTTTTTACTAGTTATATAATATCCAAGTAGAAAACAAGGTCCCGCCCAACATGCAGAGGCCAGTGAGCCAGTAATAACACACGATGTCACATGCTTTCCGATAAACCAGGTAAGAAAACTAAAGGGCAAAACTCAAAGGAAAGGACTGAAGGGGAAACATTAGAGTTACCAAAAAAAGATCAAGTTCATTTCTTTCTATTGGGTAAGTTATCCTCATGCTATTATAACCTTAAGTATAAGTGTTATTTCAGTGTATTGAAATTAATAATATGTCGAAACAAAACCATAAATAATACTTTGTTTATGATGATGATTTATGTTCTGTCTGTTCATCAACCTCCTCTTTAAGTAACCATTCTGTCCTTGGTGCTAAAACAGAAGCCACACTGCAGTCAAAGAAAAGCAAAACAGTGGCAGAACAGACAATTTTGAATAGAATCACACAACATTTACTTAAAGATATTGTGATGACAAATGAGGTACCAGATCCAACCTGGAAATTATTGATTAAGAGTTATGATTATGAGTTTCAGACGCTCGATAGGGTTACGATCATTTTAATTAGTTTGGTTTGATTTGGTTTGACCTGGGTCCCTGCCAGCGAGTAAGTGGGTGTCTGAACAAAGAAAAGGTCTGGACTTTGTTCAGGTCACATTATTGACTTCAGAATGAACCTGAAAAAGAAAGTCAAAGTGTTGCCTATAAAATCATCTTCTCCTCCTTGTTCCAGAGTCACTCTGTCCAGAGCCACACAAGCAAAGGTAAGGACTTCAATCTGTCTGTTACTACTATTGAGCTGAATTGATGAACTTTTATTTTAGTTCATTCATTTTTTGCCATGGATTTTTGTAAAGCCCTTTGTACTCTTGTTTATCGAAGTGCTATACAAATAAAGTTATGATTCAAATGATTATTATTACTATTACTGTGACTGTCAAGCTAAGGCTAATTTCTTTACAGCATCAAGTGAATAAACAGCAAAACACCATGGGGGTCATTTTTATCACATAACAAAATGCAGTACATGCTGGTGGTAATAAGTAGTTCAATAGGAATTTGACTGAAGAATTCTTACTCATATAAAATTTGATTTTGTATTGTTGTATTGACAGTTATGCTTAAAGGTTCAGGGTGTAGAATGTAGTGACATCTAGTGGTGAAGTTGCATGTTGCAGCTGAACACCCCTTACCTCACCCTCCCCTTCCAAACATGAAAGCAAACCTGTGGCAGCCTTCAGTTACCACAGGTTCAAACAAAAAATTAGGTTAGTTTGTCCAGTCTGGGCTACTGTAAAAAACATGGCTGCATCCGTAGAGAGGACCTGCTCCTTATGTCAATTTAAAGTATTAAAATATAGAATGCCCACTCAAGGGTAAAGAAACAATAATTTGTATAATTTAGATGAAACACACTAGTGAAAATATCACTAGGATAATTTTATAATCAGTTTCTGCCAATAGATCCCTTTCACCATCATCTTACACACTGGACCTATAAAAAAAATCTGATTGCATCTTCCTCCTCTGTGGTGAATTCCTGCATTAACATCTTGTCTGAATGTCCTACTTTACAGCAATGCTGCGATCAAGTGAGTCTTGTTACACTTTCAGCTTCTTGTAATATGTTCCTAATATCCTGAATGAACAAATGAACAATAACAAAAATCATTCTTCAAAATATCCAGTTTGGTCCTCATTCGCTGCTTCACCAGTCCAGCAGCCATGGAGGGAGGTGTCAGAGTGAGTATGATCTAACATTCAGTCAGTGTGTTTCCCTTGTGTCCTCAGTGTTTGTGCTTCTGCTGCTCAACACATGATCTTAAACATCTCGTTGTTGTGTGTGTGACAGAAAAAAAATCACAATTGCAATGTTGTGCAGTCATTAATTAAAGTAATACAGCACTTTATTCTGATTGTTTTTGATTTTCTGTAATTAACAGGAAGGACCAGAGCAGTCTTGAGTTTGTGAAATCTTACCAGCCTGGAAACAAACAGGTCAAACAGCTCAGGATTCTGCTTCATGGACCAATTGGTGCTGGAAAGTCGAGCTTCATCAACTCTGTCGACACCGTTTTAAGAGGCAGACCTGCTGGTCGAGCTCCGACAGATGCAATCTCTGGGAGCAGCTTCACCTCAAAGGTATGAACAACAGGAAAGGATAAAACTCCATTGAGTGTAACAAACCACAGATATTCATTTTCAATAGTAGTTCACTGATAAAAATACAGAGAAACTTCTACTAATATTAAAATATAAAAACAGCAGCTTTCTATCAAATGTTTTGTACAAATGTTGTCTTTATGTTTCAGAGCATTAAATTCTTGTCAGCACAAAATAAATGAAATGAAACATTATATCTTACTAAATCTGTCTGTTGATCATCTGAGTACTAAATGTTTTTTTTATTTCATATAGCTTTGCACCCATTTCAATTTCAGGTTATTGTGTGAACTAGAGGCCCAGAGTTTTAATCTGTGGATGTTAATACAAATCACCTTTCTCCAGCCTCCCCACACATTCCTGATCGGCCCACAGACAACTGCTGATATTTACTGTAAATAATTGCACCTTCTGCCTTACAGTACCAGACCTTCAAATTTCACAAAAATCCAGAGGCCACTTACTCTTTTGTTTTCAATGACATCATGGGCCTTGAGCAAGATTTTGACAGTGGAATCAGTGTGAATGACCTCAAACTGGCCCTGAGAGGACACGTGAAAGAAGGTTACAAGGTATAACACTGTGAACTTTGACATTAATTAAAGTCTAATTTTAACTAACAAAAACATTTTTTTGATTTATATTTATCTTAGATATCAAAATTATTATTGAAATTTGACAAACGTGATGTGCACATTTCCTGTCTCATAAAACAAATTGAATTGTTCTCACATTTCTTTTTCAAAAATCAACCTTTTCTTTTGGCAAATTGCTGAGTTTGGGGCACATGGCAGCCACATGTACATCAGTTAAATCTTGTGAACAATGTCAGGAATGTGTGTCACCCTAACAATATGAGCGTGCATGTGTGTCTATGCACGAGACAAACAAATGAGGTGAAACACAGTTTGTTTTTTTTAGTTACATTAAACATTATTTGATTGATTTCTAGTTCACCTCTGGTCAAGAACTGAAGGAGGGTGATGATGGCTACAACTCCGATCCCACTTTGGAAGACAAAGTTCATGTTCTGGTGTGTGTTGTTCCTGCGGACGCAGTGTCTAGGCTAAGTGATCAGATGGTGAAGAAGATTAGAAACGTCAGACTGGCAGCCAGTGAACTGGGTGAGTGCACAACAATTGTTTCTCTGCGTGGACTGATAGTGTCACATTGGATTGTATGAATCAAAATACAAGGACACAAATGTTTGAAATACTGATCAGGTTTCTTTATTAACAGGAATTCCCCAACTTGCAATTATCACCAAAGTTGATGACGACTGTCCCGCGGTTAAAAAGGACACAAGCAATATCTATAAGAGCAAGTACCTGAAGGAAAAGGTACATTTTGAGTTATTGTACAATGTCATTTTTCTGCATAGATGTCATGTTTGTTCATCGCTGTACGATTACTGATCAACATAAATGTTGTTACTTTGACTTAGGTTGACAGATTCCACCAGCAGCTGGGCCTTCCACTGAACTGCATCTTCCTTGTGAAGAACTACAGTGATGAAACTGAGTCAAATGACAAAATTAACGCTGCAATACTTTGCGCACTGAAACAGATGGTTATGTATGGAGAAGACTTCCTCAATGACCTGTAAACATGAATTCCCCTGAGGCGAAAAAACAGTAGGCGATTTATAGGGGAATGAGGAAATATTCAGTCAATGTTTACGCTCTTTGCAAGCAGGCAAGCTTTAGGAATGAAATATGGAATAAAAATGCATACAAATTAAGTCCTAAAGTCTTTATATCCTTTATCTCATTGAGACTTTGCACAATAGCAGGACAATGCTTTGTCATTACGTCGTTAGCTTGGTGTGACGTCATCACGTGATCTGGTCAACAACTCAGCTGTTGTGATGGTGCCTTCATGTGCCGCCGGAAAGCAGTGATTTAAAAGCTCTCGTCTTTATGTTGACTCCCAGTATTTAATACATCACCTGCTCTAACAAATTAATTCTGCATTCCTTGCTTGGTCCCTGCTTCATTTTGTTTATCTTAAAAAAACACATAAAAATCCAACACAAACAAATGATTTTGCTAAAGAGACGAACAGACAAATATTATATATTCTGTATTGTATTATCACCTCTCTGGGGACACTTTGTATTCTTTTTCAGTTTGACCAATATTGTGATGTACTGTTATTTGATGTTCTTGCAATACACGTTGATTAATAATATTGTTATTGTGGGCTTTGTATCATGTATCGTGATTCCTGGTGGTGAGAAGTAATGAAGTACAAATATAAAAAATATACTCTGAGCAAAAAAAATGTAATCTTTGCTGAGAAGACACAGCTTTACAGATATCCCTTCCTCTACTTAGTTTTCAATCAGTGCGACAATCATGCTCTCACAATTTTTCTGTACTGTCCTCAATAAATATATATTTTTCCGGGACTCTCTCAGTTTTACTCTCGTTCTTCCTGCATCAGTCAGGACTCTCAGGCAGGCAGCTCCAGAAGAGACCTTCTTGTTAGTGGAAAGTCACAGGTAGGTACAGTAAAGCTTATTGAACACATTTGAAGCTATATACGGATCACATGCTGTTACTATTTTGTTACAGTTATCAGTTTGTGTGAGAGAGGCATAGTCATACACCCAGTTCAAATGATATATTCCACCACTGTGGAACAGATGTTGTCTGTATATAGATGTTTTTATGTCAAAAGCATTTGTTCTAGAGAATAAATCTTATGAAAAAAAAACGACGCCACCCCCCTCCAAACTGATGCTGGAGAGAAGGACCTGACAGTTGTTATGATGTCACACCCATTGTAAATACTAGTTCCGGCTACTAGAGAAATCACTGTGCTGTTTCTAACCACCACACAAACTGGAGGAATGGATTCCATTGCCCAAATATGGGTCTCAGGGAAGTGGCAGGCCCTGACGCAAAGCTCGGCTGCTGTTGCTTTAAATGGCTCCCGGAAACAAGGGCTCCCACTCACGTCATGGGTTTTCCTCTGCATGTACCACAGGAGACGGAAGTGCTTAATATGGGCATCTGTCTGTTTACCCCCCTTCCTCCTCCCTTGTCTTTTTTCCTGCTAAAGGAAGTAAGACACTGGGGGAGGGGGATGGGTGAGACTTGAGGAGAGCCATCAATGACTGTTCCAGATAGCTGAGGCAGTGGAATGCTTTTCATTCCTCGGGGGAGAGAGACTAAACATGGACAGAAATATCTGCTTCAACGTCTGTTCCTCCAAAAGCTCATTGCAGACAGTCAACTTAGAACTTGTATATGATTCAGAAAAATGCCTTTAACATTCTAAATGGAACTTTATTTACTGTTTTTTTTTTTTTAAAGCAATCAATTGTTTTTTTATTTGAAAAGTCCAAATTCACAAATCACAGTTTGTCTCATAGGGCTTAACCAGGTCCAACTCCTCTGATCCCCTAAACCCTCAGCAAGAGTGAAGCTACAAACAAAAAACATTAACAGGAACAAAACATAAACCTCAGAGAGAGACAGGGATCCTTCACCCAGGACAGATAGACGTGCAATAGATGCAACGTGTTGTATATTTACCACACTCATAAGAAAAGAGTGTCTAACATAAATGGAGAGGTGTATCAAAGTGTTTATACAAAATCAAATGTCTGACAGTGTAAATAGTGACCCCTTAGGTTGTTCACTAGTGAGACACTAACTGTGTGAGTGAGATGTTAAAACTAATGTGTCTGAAGGAGATGTATCACCGGCCGTTCCTTCACAACCAGCCCAGTCGACCACATGCACCACGGCCTTTGACTGCACTGTAAACTCGCTCTGGTTGAACTCCATATATAATGAGCAATAGTCATTTTCTACATGTACAATTCAACATCTTTAGTGAAATCCTTCTACATCCTACACATGTACGTTCTGTTTAATGCTGTATACAGTTCACAATGTACATATCCTGTTTACATTGCATATATTATTGTAATATTTGCTTGTGTTTTGTATTGCGTATTTAAAAATGTAGTACTTTAAAATATATTTCTATTTACAATTTCTCCTTTGACCTTTTCCAGCATGGACCCAGGGCCCTTGTCAGTACCAGTTGACCTTATGGTGACTAATGCCTGGTCCTGATGAGGCAAATACGATAGCAAGAGAGAGAGCTCAATGCACTGCAAATTAAGAAAGAGCCTTCATATATTTGACGACCTTCCCCAGCCGAAGGTCAGAACACGTGGAAATACAGAAAACGACAACGGAAATATTTCCGGGGGATCCAAAAAGGTTCTGTCACTACTGATGAGTATCAGACTTCAGTAGCTCCACAAAGAATTGAACTAAAGCCACATTCGTCTATTTTTTGTGTCCTGTCCGTTTCACAGGGCGTCTGTATTTACACCTGTTGTGACTTTTTGCAACACAAGTGTAGTTAAAAATAGATGAAGTGGTTTTCTTAATTAGGAAGAGGGTTTTCTTTCTATTTGCTTGTGGTTTTAGGCTTAAAACGCGTGCAAACATGGTATAAATTATGCTGTTTCTCCAGTCGATTTTGAAGGTCAGGGCTTATATTTTCTTTTTTTGGGGAACTTGGCTGCAGCTGTGTTTACCGCTGAATCTCCTAAAGGGTTTTGTGGACTCAAACACTTCACCCGCCTCTCCACCGGCACAGTGGTGAGTAGATATTGAGTGCATTTACATTTTTCGGTGAACTATCCCTTGAAGGTTGGGAAAAAGGTTTTTCCCACTATGCATGGAAGTCAATGCACAGTCCTTATAAGGGCAGCTGCACGAACCTGTGTGTGTGTTGTTTTCCTGCTGTTTGCACCTCAGGTTGAAATGAGCACCGGTTATGAGTGTGAGTCACTCACTGCGACCAGTCTCTTTGTGTTTCCACTGTGTGTTCAGATCGGTAAACATGTGTGGACACGGGACACTGAATTTAAAAATAGCCACAGTTGTCTAACCAGTTGTTGCGTTGGCTGTTTGAAACCTCGCAGCGGGGGGTCAGGGCCCGTGGGGCGGGGCGCTTGCTCGTGACGCCCGGGTGACGTCAGCGAGGTGATAAATACGAGTCCCGCGGCCGCTGGGTGTTGTGTGTCTGCGTGTGAATCACGAGAAGAGGCTGTACAACGCGAGAGAACCGGCTTCCTGTTGTTGTATCTGGAAAACATGGAGGTCAGCGCCGAGGCCAAGAGGATCATGGTGGTGGCCCTGGGGAAGCTGTACAGCTCCCGGTCCCAGAGAGGAGGGCTCCGCCTGCACCGGAGCCTGCTGCTCACCCTGGTGATGAAGTCCGCCAGGGACATGTACCACGAGGCCCAGGCGGCCGGGGAGGGGGTCGAGCCCGGGTGGGAACAGCCCGAGGAGGCGGCGGCGGCTCCAGGGAACACGGAGTCCCCCTGTGAGGAGCTCCAGGGCCCCGCGTCACTCCGGACTCAACCCATGGAGGAGGTCGTGGTTTCCCGCAAGGAGGACAAGGAGAACCGGTGCCCGAGCGTCAGTGTCCCGGCTCAACCGTCGAGGAAGAGACGAGGCAAGGCGGCCGTCGAGCCGGACTTCCTCCCCTGTAAGAAGGCGAAGCTGGAGCCGGCGAGCTGCATGCTCCTCAGCCCGGTTCTCATGGACTATGTGAACTGCTCCGGCCTGGGAGCTCACCCGGCCCCCATGCCCATCCACAGAGCCATAGCAGCGTGTTGAAACCCAGAACCACGGGGGATTTGAACCTTTCCCACAGGGCCCACAGGAGCCTGAACGCACCCGACAGCGGGCCACGACCCGGGGGGTCACACGGAGGAACCCCGTGGGGGGTGGTGGATCCTACCCGGACCCCCCGAGTCCCCCAGGCCCGGACGTGACTCCGAACAAGCCAGGACATGTTCCAGGAATCCCGGAAGCGGCTGACGAGAGGTCCTCGGTGACTTCAGACCCGAATCCGAGCTCAGGTCTGCAGGAGAGCGGCTGGAGTGTCGCTCCACCCGGACCAGGCTCTGAAGAGGCCTTCATGGACAATACTGAACTCTACATGAACATCTGTACGAGCACTTTGAACTCTACTAGATGTGTTGTTGTGTTGAGGACTTCGTGCAGGATGAAGATGAAACAATGTGTAAAAAAAACATTCAATGACTGCAACTACCTCAGTATTTATTAAACCTTTTCTACTTGCCAGTGAAACCTGAGTGGTGTGTTTTTTTTGTAACTTAAGTGTGATATCGAGGGGAAATAGTGTTGTGTTTGTGGGGGGGGGAGATTGGAATCAGGGAAGTGGTTTGTGTGTGTGTGGGACACAGGAAGCTGGTTTGGGTGTGAAGAAGTTAGTTTCCTTCCCCCCACAGTGATTTGCAGGACAAAAGCTGGGACAATCCTGTGGGCTGTCAGAAACACTGGGGACAATTGGGGGTCCCCTTGCTGGGGCCCTTTATTTAGAGGGGGCTACAATCATTAGTTTAAACCAAGCACAGGTTAAGGCAAATCTATTACTTATGGAGTACCACAGGTTGATGGAACCAAATATATTTTGATTTAATCTTCAATTTTGAGCGTGTTTAATACAATTTCAAGTGACCTATCATTCTGAGAGGATTTTGCTTACAAAGCCCACCTCATTTAAATGAACAGATTCTTACATAACACAAAGATCAAGCTTTGCAATATTTAAAATCAAAGACACTAGGTTCCATTTATTGAACAATCATGTTTTCTGTATGTTTTTCCGAATTTGTTGCATAGCAGACACAGCAACACAGACGGGTCGCATGGTGGGGGGTGTGAGACCGGCCGGCTGTGTGTGTGTTTGGGGGGAAGGGGGCTAACCCGGGAAAACAGAGAGAGAGGAATGTGGGGGGAAGTGCCAGTGTGTGTGTGAGACTGAGCTCTCCCCCGAGGCCCCAACTGTGCCGCTCGTTCTTCCGGCTGAAATCCGAGCCGTCTCTCTGTCTGTGTCCACACAGGAGCTGGGATTTGAGGAGAGGCCGGAACCGTCTGGACATGCCTGTGAAAATACACACGTCACACACTTAAACACACACGCATGCACTTTCACCCGTGGTATGTAGGTGAGATGCCTCTGCCTTTGCCTCTCTTTACCCCGGCCCCTTGCTCTCACACAGGCAAACTTGAATCTTTTTATTCTAACAAATACGTGGTATATAGTGACAGGCAGTCAACAGCTCATTGTTTTGGTTTCATTACCTTCAAGGTTTCCGTTTAGTTCAGTTTCACTACTCACAACTCATAGAGTCTGTCTCATGCTTCAGTGTTTTACAGGAAGAAGCTGTGATTAAATCATAGAGTGCATATTGATGAGGCTTTCACACCAACATTGTTTGTTCCAGACCTTTGGACTTTAGCCTGAACCAAAATAACTTTGTGCATCCACTCAAACAGAGGGACTACCAGATGTGCACCTACATCATTGAGCATGTACACAACTTTCTTTAGTGCGCTCCTTAAAAGTCCCGTGTGTACGATTTAGATGAAAGGGATCTATTGGCAGAATTTGAATATAAAATAACCCTAGTGATGTTTTCACTTGTGTGTAGTAAACTAAATTGTATTAATTGTTTTCTTTGCCCTAGCATTGGCCCTTTATATTTAAATACTTTATATCAACAGGGAGCAGGTCCTCTCAGAGGCTTCCATGTTTTTTTTACAGTAGCCCAGACTGGACAAACACAACACCTTTTGAGTTTTTATGACATGTGAAAGCTACCACAGGTTCTCTTATGTGTGGAAGGGGAGGGATATTCAGCTGCAACATGCAACTTCATTGCTAGATGTCAATTAATTCTATACACTGAACCTTTAAATCACAATACCAGACCAAAACAAACTGTGAGACATGAACCTACATGTCTGTTTAGACCACGTCCTGGACTGTCGGGTGAGAAAATGCCCATGTTTGTAAGCACAACTTTAAAAAACGTATTTAACTCACCTTTAGGACAGAGTATTAGCCTCACACACAAACCACACAAACCCCTCACAGTAAACAACAAAACAGAGTAGAGCAAAAATGAGGACAAGAAAATGAGGCCAGACGGTGTGCATTCTCTCTGGATTTTATTCTTTAGGAAGAGTTCTGTTTGGAATTACAAAATGCACTGGTAGAAATAGCGGTGAGACAGGTTGAGAGTGCGACAGATAAAGAGTGAGAGAGAGAGAGAGATTCAGAGAGAGAGAGAGAGAGAGAGAGAAAGAGAAAAGAGGGAGAGAGTGAGAGCTCAAAGGTTCCACAGCCAGTTATAATGATTACATCATCAGATGTGGCCTCCTCCTGCGCCCCTGACGCCCACAAAAAGTAGAAGGGAGAATACACCGTTTTCTGAACTGCACTTTCTTTTCTTTATATATATATTTTTTTCCATTAAAAACAGTTCCTTTTTTTGTGGTGTCCTGAACATGGTTGTGTTGTGCCTCAAACCCATGTAACAGAAGAAAAAAACGAGACTCTGACTCTAACCAAAGTCTCTTTAGTGTTTTCATTCTTTAGACATTTTTTTTTTGTAGTTTTTAACCTTTTTTGTTCTCAAAAATAGAAGGAAAAAAGGAAACGTTGCTTTTTAAAAACATCTATCTATTTATATATCTTTTTTTGTTTGTATTCCTCTGAATTCATTAATCTGCTTTTTCTTTTATGTCCTGAAGATGACTGTTAATCCACGGTGTGGCATGCACATAGCACATGCATTTCTGGAACTAGATATTTTTTTCATATTTTTTTTCTATCTTTTGTACTTAAAAATGTTTTTTTTGTCAGTTTTTTATTCAGTAGCGGCTTTACATTGCTTTTTGAAGACTTTGTGTGGTTAATCAGCGTGTTAGTGGATTTCACTGCAGCATAGACACTAAGATGGATTGTGAATGTTTGGGGCTTTACATGATTCATTCAGGGGGTTTTGACATTACTCTCACACTCTCTCAAACACACACACACACACATACAGACACGCACACGCACGAGAATTGTTACAATGATTCGACTGAAAAATCATAAGATTTAAAATGGATTTCTGGAGACAAGAATTAGAAAGCAAAGCAAGCACAGGAATAAAACATCTACACATTCACGCACACACACTAAACATACATACACACAACCAGGAGCTACATACCTAGTGTGCTTTCTGATTTTAAGTGTAGTGATGTGAAAATATACTCGTCTGTGACATTCCACTGAGGTTGGAAAGACACTAATAGGCAGTTTTTTTGATCTTTTCAATTTTTTCGGTGCATTCTCTGGTCAACATGTGATAGGCCTCCAGGTAAAATATTGGTCAAATACATAAATTAAAATAATGATGGGGCTGACAGTGGTGTGTGTTAGTGACGACAAGTGTTAGTTTGAGGCACACAGAGAAACACGCAGATCGAAATAAAGATATAGGAGTGAAACACACATGACATAGTTCTTTTTTTATCCCCCCCACCAGGTTCATGACAAGGCCCAGAAATCTTTTTTTCCAACCCTTCTGAAGTGTCAGTCACCTGTGTGCTACCACAGATGAGGTGGTGTAACTATAGTGAGAGAATGAACTGATGAGTGTGGAACAGCTCTGACTCTGAGGTGAAGTAAAGGGGGAGACGCTGTTTTGTCTGACACTGCCACCTATTGGTCACAAGTGGAGGGACTCTATTTGAGCAGCTGCAGGAGGGTAAACTTTTCTTATTTGAATTCAGAAAAAACAGTAGTGAAGCCATCTCAATTCCATCCACTGTTTATATTCTTAAATTCATTAGCCTTTTGACTGCTTATCATTGATGCATGTTTTCCCTCCTGCAAACCCATTCTCCCACAATGCAAGTGTGGGTTGGAAAAATGATTTGCTGAGCTTAAAATTAAACAAACGCACAGAAAACCATATATATATTTATATATAAAACATGGAGAATCTGCCTCATTATCACGATCATCATGATCATTTTAAGTTATTATATCATCTGTTTATCCATTATGACAATCAGGAACAAAGAAAACAACAATGACGAGTTCCTCTCCTTTCTATTGGTCTCTTTCTCTCTGGTGTTTCTATTTTAACCCAAAACCCTGGAAGACTTTTGAGATGTTACTAATTTGTCAAACTTGCTCACCAACATGGACACCCACTTTTTTTTTTCACCGCCCCACGTTACCCTGCTTCCCAGTGTATCACTTTAGGATTCATCACCTTAGTTACAAAAAGTTACTTCCACAAAAATATGTGCAAATTCCAGCTGAATCAGTGGCAAGCATTTGGCACAGAACATACAGACAAGCAAGCAAAAAGTAATCATTTTGTTCTGTCGAGTTTACAAACAGCAGCTCTCCGATCTCCCTGTATCCTTCTGTCACTTGATTTGAGTGTGGATGAAGGTACAGAGAGAGGAATCAGAGAGAGGAATGTCAAACAGATGAGAGAGAGAGAGAGAGAGATAGAAACAGAAAGGCATTTTTTTTTTTAAACCAAAGAAACAAAAAGAGAAACCCTACAGACCACAACAGAAAGGACTGAGGAAAACTTCCCCCCACATACAGTAGATTCTCATTGTTGCTATTAATATTTTTTTTTTGTATCATTCATGCAGGATTCCACAGGGTGTACAACTCCGCACGTCTAACAAACGAAGCTGTGTGGGGTGCAACAGAAGATTCAAGCTTCGATGTTTTGAAGAAGTAGAAGAGAAGGAGGAAGAAGAAGAAGCAGCTGCAGGAATAGAAGAAATACTGCAGAAAACAGTTACTGGTTTGTTTGTTTTTTCGTTTCTGAAACCCATCTTTTTCTTCTCTTTTAGGTCATTGGTTGAGGTTGGTTAAATTGTTTCAGGGAGGAGGGTGTTCTCTAGGGACAGGGGTAAACGTCCCCAAAAACAACCCCATCCTGTCCTCTAGATTTTGACTGAGAGACTTATCAACCCCGTGCAACGCTCCCCAACCCTCCCACCCACTTCTCACCTCATACAGGCGGAGGGCTAATTGTCAGGTTTGTTCTTATTTAAAAACACAGATGATAAAACTCATCAATATTCAACTGGTGGCTGGGAGGGTTGGTTTCCCAATCTTTTCGCAGCTAACTTAACTGGCGTTAGCTTAGAGAGGCAAAACAAAAAGAAATAGTGGTCGTTCTTGTCTCTGACTGTAAAGTGTCTTTTGTCGAGTCGCAACTCTTGACATCTTGTAAGTGGCTGTAGCTCGTTGCCAGAGGCATAATTTAAGACACACAAAGACTAGTGTCCATCACCCCTCCTGCTTGCATCCTTAACATTTTGCAGTTTGAGGTTGGTCTCATTTGGCATCAAGAGAATGAATGCAACAACAATGCCAGTAGAACATGGAGGTGGTTTGTGATCCCCCTCTTACCCATTAGTTTCTCCAGATCCTGCCTCAGCATTCCTGTTCCATCCCCTCATCCTGACACCCCTCCCTCTACCTAGCCCACCATCGCTGGGACATGCCAAGCACTGGAGGAGAGGGAAAATCGATTCGAATCGACAAGAAAGAAAAAGTCGTGGTTTCCCTTGGCAGTCATTGCTCCGGCTGAGAGCTTCTCTTGTCCATGTTTCAGTCCATCTATCTGACCGTTCTCCTCCTTACGCCCCTCCCCCTTCCCCAGAGGCTAGCACCAGTCGTCCTCCTCCGTCTCGCTGTAGGGTTCATGCAGGCCCTTGCGGGGCCCCCTAGGATGCCCAGCTTGAGGCGGGACCTTGTGAGGCCCAGTATGTGGAGGTCCATGGAGATGTGTGGAAGGTGAGGAGGAGCGGTAGCCATTGGGCAGGCGACGCTGGGCGGCAGGCTGCACCTGGCCCTGCACAGGCCCAGTCAGGGCGGTGGTTGGAGGAGGCGCGTGGTGTACAGTCCTGGGTGAGGTGCGAGTGGGCTGTGGGTGGGGCGGCGGATGAGGGTGTGGATTGTTTACGGGGTGTGGCTGGGGCAGAGGGAGGGGATGGGGGTTATGTGGATGTGGTTGTGGAGGAGGCGGCAGTGGGTGGTTGGCCACGCCGTGTGGATTAGGGTTGCCCCCCTGTATGGGGTTCTGCTCATACGCAGGTGGTTCATGGTGGGGATCATAGTCCTGGTTGTAGAAGCAGGCGTCCCCTTCATTGGAGCCGCCTCCTCCACCTGTGTCTCCCCAACGAGACGGTGGATGATGACCCTGGCGAGCAGTGCCATGGTGGGCGGGTGGGGGTCCAGTGTGGGGAGGGCCTTGGCCGTGGGGAGGGCCTTGGCCTTGGGGAGGCTCGGGAGAAAAGCGTCGGGGGGCTGGGGCAGGTGGTCTTCCCTGTGGCCCTGCAGGTGGGGTGGGCACGGCCTTACGGACCACAGGGGAGTAAGTAACATGGGGCCGGGGGGTTGCGGGGGTCTGAGGCAGCTGTCGGCGGCCTCGACGTGGCGTACTGGTCCCCGAAGTTGAGGGGACAGGACTTCCGCTGACTGAACTACTGCCCTACACAAAAAGTGGAATAAAGCAAATAAAAAGAACGTACCACAAATTCAACGACAGAACATGTAGAATAAAGTAGAGGATGGGAGAGAGAGGAGTATGAAACAAATAGAAAGGGAAAGAAAGAGTACAATGTGGAGAGACAGCAGGAGGAGTCCCGATAGAAAAGTAAGAAGACACAACAATAAGAATAAAAGCACCAGTCATAATGTCAGTGGAGTGGAGGAGAGGAGTGTCGAAAAGTGAGGCATCCAAACAGAAACAAAGCAGATGTGATTTCCAAACAGCAGCAAACACAGAGAAGCAACATGTCAGGCAGAGGAGAGAAAACAAAAGACGACAGGAGAAAAGAAGGGTAAAGGGTTGATTTCCCGAGCAACAAATGTGGCACAGGGTATAAATATGGTGACTCTACGTACATAAAATATGTTTGCCTTTAAACTTCGTGATGCGAGCTGTGTGACAGCAAGTTCCAAGGAGCTACTTTTCAAATCAAGATTCAAATGGGAGAAAAATCTTCCAGTTGAAAGAGAATTACTCTTCAAAAACATATTAGGCTGAATGTTGTGCATCACAAAAGTTTTGGAGCGTACGACAATCATACCGTTGTGTTTTTCTATTTTAATAAGCAGTCTAAAACGTTAAGGATGTTGTCAAAGGAAAGGTAGTGAGGGAACGTGAGAGAACAATCCAAAAACACTCAGGCAGGGCAGATAGGGGCAGCAGTCAAATATACATTTTTATGCATATTTGTTTGGTTGCTGAAACATTGGAACAGTGACTTCATTAACAAAAAGAACATCTGCATATGTACTTAGATGAATTTAACCACAATAATACGCTTGTTTGTGTGCATGTAGTCAAAACCTTTGTCTTGTTAGGGAACACAACACTTTTTGGCCTCTAGTTTGATGGCGGCATGACATAGAAGAGTATCCGGATCCCCCTGTTACCATAACTACAATGGTACAACTGTCCATGATCAGCATTTCACAACAAACCCAACACAGCTCTGACATAAGGTTTCCCATTACGTCCAGGTCATTATTGACATTTTGCACCAGTTGACCTCCATCAAACTAGCGGCCCCTGTGTTATCCTTTTCAGATTAACACAGAAAATGTGTTCCACCACCGCAATGTCTATTAGAAAGCAACGCACTGCTCTCACACTAGACTAGACACTACATGCACACAAGTACACAGAAGCCCACCTGTCTGTGTGTCATGCACTCACGACCCTCACTGGGCGATCGTGACCAGCGGCGGTCCCTCTCCCTCTCTCGGCCGTGCTCCTGGTCATGCTCCCGGTCGTGGTCCCGGTCGTGGTCCCGGTCGTGGTCCCGCTCGTGGTCCCGGTCGTGGTCCCGGCCGTGATCCCGGTCGTGGTCCCGGCCGTGATCCCGGTCGTGCTCCCGGCCTTGATCCCGGTCGTGCTCCCGGTCGTGCTCCCGGTCGTGGTCCCGGTCGTGCTCCCGGTCTTGCTCCCGGTCGTGCTCTCGGTCACGGGTGTGCCTGTGTCCGTACTCGCCGCCTCTCTCCGCCACGTAGCGCTCCTTGTCCACGGAGCCGTGATGGTGGTGATGATGGTGGTGGTGTTTGCGGTCTTTGGATCGTCCACGATCCCTGTCGCGATCCTTTTCTCTGGACGTGAGGTCGCCTGACTGGGTGGTCGTGCTCAGGTCTGTGCCCAGGCCTGATGGGATGTTTGTCGGAGATGTCAGTGGGGTGAGGTGTGGTGAAAACACTAAAGATTGTGATAATATTAGATACACAATATGACATCATAGAGAAAATGATCTTAGTTTTGCTCTAATGCAGCTTCTACACAGGGCAGTTGTGTTTACATGGCATCTGTCAAACCTTCACGTTATTGCCTATAGTTGTTTGTGTGTGTGTGTGTGTCTGTCCTACCTGTGTCGGCCTCCGTGTAACGGCAGAGGGACCTCTCGGACGCCCGGTGGCTCCGGTCTTTTCGTCGGTGTCCGTGTCTGGAAGTCCTCCCCTCCTCAGGAATCACACGGTCCATGTTGTAGTCTTCCGCCCCTCCTTTGTCTCTGTGGCCTCGCCCAGACCTGCTGTGGCCCATGGATGAGACCGAGCGCTTCATGGGACTGCTGTCGTTGATGGGCTGAGAGAGAAAGAGAGTGAGAGAGAGAGAGAGAGAGTGAGAGAGAGAGAGAGAGAGAGAGAGAGAGAGAGAGAGAGAGAGAGAGAGAGAGAGAGAGAGAGAGAGAGAGAGAGAGAGAGAGAGACAGACCACCAGGGGACAGAGGGAGAGAAAGGGGAGTGAGGCAACGAGAAGTGTTTCCTTTGCTTTCTGACTTAGATGTCTTCTGCGAGCGATGGAGTTAAGAGACACAATGTATTTTGTGTCTTTGTGTGCATGTGTGTGAATTGGGTTAATCTGAACCCCCCGTCAACACTCCCACATTAGAAATAATGTTCCAATCATGCCATTTCCAAAATATAGACACTTTATATTGCTTATACGGCAGGGGTCGGCAAAAAGCAGCCCATGGGCAGAATTTGGCCCCACCATCACAATTATTTGGGCCCTAGAATTCATACAACCACTGTAGATGGGTAGAATAATATTTAAATCAATATGGACTTAATCACCCATTGAATATTCAATAACATCCTTTATTTTTGCACCAGTATATGTTAATGTGAACAGGTCCTGGTGCTGAAGTGAAGTCTAATTAAGTTACTAGACAAATAACAGAAATCTAATAAAACCACCCAAATTAATCAGACATTAAAATCCTTGACTATGGTTAACCCATAAAACACTAAAACACCAACCTGAATGGTTTTTAGAAGAATTCCCACAAAGTGTCTCCACTACACCTGTAAACCTGTGCTAGTCCTCAAATGTACAATATTAAGAAAAACTGGCTCAGGCCTGAAACTACAGTAATTGCCGACCCCTGATGCAGAGGGAGATAAAAGTATAGGAGAAAAATAAATCAAATAAAAGAGATGATGGCAAACGGCCATGCCTTCCATGCTTCTGTAACTTGCTTTGTGAAAGAGCAAAAGGGGAAGAAGGGTAAACACTTGTAACACTCCTCCATCATCACCACCTCCCCATACATGGCACATTCCAAACTCTTTTCTTTCTGCTATGCCTCAGCGTGCTTTCCTCCAGCCATGCAGGTACATAGGGGTTGTCCTGGGTCCTCGGCCCACAAGAGGCCTCACGCTCTGGGGCGGGACAGCAGGACAGAGCCTATGGTGCCATGAGCAGCTGACCTGGGCATGTAAACCACACCAGGCTGCGTCAGTGCTAGGTCCTTTTGGCAGCTGTGTGTGCCAAGTTTTCCAGTTATTGTGTCACTGACATGTGACGGGTTGGCAGATGTAAAGAAACCACCAGAATATCGGGCCTCATTGGAGTAGCACTGAGAATCCCAGCAACATATCCATTCATGCACACAGATATCCAAATCATTCTTCATACATATTTTTCTCTCTCAGTCACACACCCACCCACACACACACACACACGCACATAAATAAAACCACACCCACTCACTTGAATGCATTTCAACAATTTGCTAGCATGCAGGTGTAAATGGAGACTTGGACACAGACGGGAAACATTGACAACGCCATCATAGACGAGCAGGCAGGCATGAAGACAAAGAGCGACAGAGCAATAGCAGCAGCAGCTGAGAGAGAGAGACAGAAAGGGAGAAACCGAGAGAGAGAGACAGAAAGAGAGAGATAAAGACAGAAACAGAGGCCACAGGACAGTGGCCGTTGATAATAAGAGGGGACATGCAGAATTCGGCCCTGTTCCAAACTCTCTATGTTAAGTGCATTAGAGACGTAGCCACGGATGCTGGGGTCAGTTTTGAAGTCGGGCTGACACCAGATTTGGTCATGCTGAAAAGATGTTAAACTTAGAAGTTCTATATAAATTCTGGCCTAGAAATGATAAGGACACAACATGGAGACACGGTAAATAAGGAAATCGCAGAGTTTCAAGAGTGTGTGAGAGTGAAAGGGAGAGAAAACAGACAGAGAGAGAGAGAGACGAGACAGGGAAGACAGGGTACATACACTGAGGTTACTGCCACGTTGTTTCCCTCTCCTCCGCTGCTGTATGAGCACAGAGAAGACATACACACAAACACACACACACAGAGCCACAAATACACCAAAGTCACACACGGAGGATACACAAAGAACCAGAGAGGGAGGCAGAGGGGAGGGAGACAGGGATGGATGGATACACAGTGACAAAGACAAAAAACGTAAAAACCAAGGAGAGTTAGGTGTGGTGTGACCCAAAAAGAGATGGGGTGCAACAGTGTAGAGAGGGAAGAGAGAGACAGGAAGAGGAGGAGGGACAGAGAGAGAGAGTCTGATTAGACACCGAAGCAGCAGTGGAGGTGGAAGAGAAAGACTTACCACAGACACTGCGGGCGGCTGGAGCCAGAACAGTGTAATACACACAATTTCACCATGGAAAAGCTCACTCCACGGCACCGTGGTCACAACAACAGCAATGACGACAATCAGCAAAGAGACACACAGATATGGAAACGCATATTCACAGACAGACACACACACACACTGCAACAGACAAAAGGCAAACAACAATGTGACAGGAACAGTGTGAGAGAATATGTACTGCACAACACATACTCACACACGCATACGCAGACACACACACACACACGCTTGGAACATATAATATCATGCTGGTTCCAGTCCTGGTTGGAAAAAAAAACAACAGCCCCCAAAATTCTAAAAGAGGCAAAACATTTTTAACAGGAAGGAAGAGACAGTTTAGTAGAAGATCAACAAAAGGTAAATGAATCAGGGTTTTGACAAAAAAGAGGAAATAATAGGGGTCAAAAAAGTGTTTCAACTGCATGTGTGTGTCTGTCTGTGTGCGCACATTGATCTGTTGTGTGCATATGACAACCAGAGCACTCACTGGGATATGAATCAATATAAGATGGATGAGTGTGTTGGATGGAAAACGGGACGACAACTGTTAAAAACGTCCATGCAGGCGGTAGGATGAGATAAAGAAAAGAGGAGAGAAGAGAAGAGAAGAGAAGAAGAAAGAAAAGGAACAGAAGGTCGAACTTTGCCTCGCTGTGGTGCTTCTGAATTCAAGTTTGGAGTTTTAACAAAAACATTTTCATGTTTTAGGCTGAAATATCGTCAGGACAGGGCGGTGATTTTCCCATTACGGGTTGTTGTTGGGGCTAAAATGCAACTCTGAACCAAACTGCTTTAATTCAGAAGAAATCCCTTTAAAGGTTCAATGTGTTGAGTTAAGTGACATCTAGTGGTGAAGGTGTACGTTGCAGCTGAATACCCCTGACCTCAACCTCCACTTCCAAACATGAAAGAGAACCTGTGGTAGCCTTCAATTGTCATAGAAACCCAAAAGGTATTTAGTTTGTCCAGTTTGGGCCACTGTAACAAACATGGCGGCCTCCGTAGAGAGGACCCAGCCCCGATATAAATATAAAGTATTTAAATATACTGGGCCTAATTTAGAGTAAAGAAAACAACAATTCATACAATTTAGATGAAAGACGATAGTGAAAACATCACTAGGATTATATTATATTCAATTTCTGCCAATATATCCCTTTCACCTAAATATAACACACTGGACCTTAAACCCTGTGCTAAACCTTCTCCAACATGGATTCAGTGACCACAGCAACGAGTCAGACCTTTGTGATTGTGATCGCTTCAAACAAAAGGAAATGAGGAACATGGACGTAATGAGGGGGAGTAGAACGAGAGTGGAAAAGTGAGAATGCTGCTCACTTGGTTGTCGCCTGGGAGGCGGGGCATGGAAGCGGCCCTGCCGTGGCCTTCCATTGGTGGAAAGTGCTCAGTATCCGAGTAACCATCCTGCCCCATCTCTCTCATCTCTACCGTCTGCAAACAGAGCAGGAGAGCAGGAGATGGTGTGACTGGCTGCCATGAAAACTGATAGGGGAGCAGGGGGGTGGGGGAAAGTTTGTTATCCAAAGAAAGCTCAGGTCTCAGAGAGGTAGAAGCGTCAGAGGGAGATTCTGATCAGAGTGTGTGTGTGTGTGTGTGTGTGTGGTGAGTGACTTTGCCACTTTTTTTGTCGTTTTGGTTTTAAATTGTGGGATGAATGGAAAAAAAGAGAGGTTTTATGTGGATAAGACTGAGAGTTTGTTCCAAACCACAGTTGTGTGTTTGCTGCCAAACACTGAGCAGCAAGCGAATGCTGGCACAGGGAGGTGGAGGCTCTCTGTTGATGCCAGAAGGAGCTGGTGAGTCAGAGCAGGAGCGGATTGGAGAGGAAAATCATATGCAGCTCAAAGAATGTGTGAAAAAAAGACATCTGATCAGCAGAGGTGGGATGTAACAAAATACATTTACTACATCACTGTACTCAAGTACATACTTATACTTATGTCGATTTATTTTCACTTTTAGTCCACTACAAATATCAGCAAGTATCTGTACTCTACTCCACTCCACTTTTACCATATATTTCTTCACATTGTTTTTCTATATCTTTAAAAGTAATCAGTAATGAGAGGGGAACAGGTTCCCTGATCCAATCAGAGGGCACAGGTAACATTAGACCCCGCCTCCATCACTGGTGAGGAAACACCACGAGACTCAGCCAGAATGATGTACTGGACTGTTGCATTAGGGAAGAGGATACACACTGAAAGTACTTTTACTTAGAGTACTTTCAGTATATTAAGTACTTCCTCATTTAGAAAGGTTTACGTATACTCAAGTACATTTTGTCTATTTGTTTATACTAAAGTCCTTCGCTAACCACTTCTGATCAGATGTTGTTGACCAGGTGCAGGAACTGGTACATTGTGCGATTTAAATGTGGTTGTGTATGTATGTCTGTATCAATCGCCACCTGGCAGCTCACTGCTGTTCTGGTTATAAATCCTCCCCCATGTTAATGGGTGGGACATGGACAAATAAAAGCAAACGTCAAATAAATCATCCATCTTTATATACACTCTATAGGTAAGAGGAAGCTTTTATTTAAATCCTGGCAACATGTGCTTACTGCACATTGACTGCCATCTCATTTTAGTTGTGTTGTCTCATATTGCCTGATGTTCATATTATTCCATTTTCCTTCTATTTGACCGGTTTGCATGAAGCCGACAGCCTCTCTCTTCTATTCAACTTTTAAACTTCTCTCGACCTCTGTTGACTGATATGAAGCAGCGTGATTGCGTTGACCTATACAGGGACCTGTCAGCCGCTCGGGGGGGTCTACAAGCAGAGAGGTTTAACGACATGAAGACGGACACATGAGCCGCGAGACAGAATCCCAACGAAATGAGCAAACTAACCAGTGAAGGAAAAATTCCCTCAGATAGAAAATTGCGTTCAAAGCAAAATGTCTGAGGGATGGAGCCAGTCAAAGAATGGTCAACGCTATATCACCGGTAACGCAAGAATTGAGGTAGGACAGATTGCGAGAAATTGAAATGATCTACGAGGCGGGACATAGGAGAGCATATGAGCTTCTCTATTTTGTGCCGCGGTGAGATAGTTGTCCAGTCCATTGTCAGTTTGAACAAATATCTTTGCCCTGTTCAGACCTGGTATTAACACCTGATTGTTTCTCCGGTGATCACTTGTAATCGGATCTCACTTCCCTGCTGAACGTGGGAATAAACACGCATGTGAATTGTGCTCATGAAGGCCAAATAATGTAGTTTTTACACAGTCCGAGTGTCCAACGCCTGTGCGTGTGTGTGTCGGTGTGTGCTTGTTTCTGTGTGTCTTTCGAGACAGAGACAGAGACAGAGAGAAAGCGAGCAGGGTCGAGAGGGGCTGAGTGAATCAATGAGGCGTAAGCAGCCGTGCTATGAAGAAAGATTTTACCCATTTCAAAAATGAAATGGTGTTTAAGTGTTAAGTGTTAAAATCTTTCTATTCATCGTGAACATGTAGCAGGACGTGGCCCAGGACACTTTTGTGTTGGCACAGTGAAATTAAAGTGACCATGTCTCTCACGTGTGATCGGATCCCTTTGGATGGACGTTAATACCAGATCTGAATGGAGTCCTATTTACTGCAGAGAAGCCTCAGATTACACAGCACATGAGGGAAGTGGTTCATTCTCACACTGACCAGGGTAACCTCAAGCTCATGGGTAAGATAACACTGACAGGACCGGGAAGCAAGAATCAAGTCGATGCCCCGATCAACAACAGGCTGCTGTGTTTCCGTTCTAACCGCAGTTCTAATGAACACCAACACAAACGTGATGTCCCGGTGGATCTCTGCTCTCCATAGAAGTGTGAGACACAACATGTATCACCCTTCGTTTCACCTTCAGTGTCCTCGGCTCCTCTTTGCTTTGGTTCATTTGGTAGCAATGACATGAAAGTCAAAACAAATGCTGAATGGATCGAGTGTTTGTACTTGTTCACATAACCTTGGTATATGACAAGGATGTATTCATGTTTGTGGTCTGTATAGTGTGTGTGTGTGTGTGTGTGTGTGTGAGAGAGCTGTCTACCTGAGAGTTGCTCATGCTTCCCAGGCCATCCTCAGGGTGTCCCTCTTGGCTCCAGCTGCCGGACATCTCCTGAGCACGGGCCGTCACCCATGAAGTGCTCTCCGGGACCCCCCCCTCCACTGGCCTATGGCGCACACACACACACACACACACAGGTTCCATAAATGGTCTGCTTTCAACAGAGCACCTCCTGTGACGTCAAAGCAACATCCAACTCACAGGCTGTTCTCAGTCGTCTCAGGTGGCGGGAGGGCGTTGTTCAGTCCCGGGCCCCCATCCTGGGTGGGGGAAGGAGGCTCCACGCGCTGAAACAGTAATGGCGTGCGATTCTGTGTGAGATATACAACATGGCCGTCGCCAGCTATCAGGCAGACTGACAGGGAGATGCGGAGGAAAAGATGCAGAGCAGGAGCAGCAGGGACGTAGAAAAGGGGGTAAAGGGGGGGGGGGGGGGCTCTCGGATGCCCAGCAGCTGGTTGGAGGAGGAGATGGGTGCATTCTGGGACATAACAGTCATATCTGTCCTGATCCCCAACTCTGAACCATTAGAGGCCCTTATACTGAGAAGCCCAAACAGGAATTCACCCACTCAGTAGCTCAGGATCAGATCGATAGGAGTGATCAGGAATTATTCTAGATTTCATGTCATGACTTATATAATACTGTGATGTGGATGCAGAGAGCTGAAGAAAATACTACTGAGCGATAAGAGAGAGGCCTTGTTCAGGGGAGGGAACATCGTGGCAGAAAAACACTGCACAAACCCTGTGGGAGGGAACAGGTACCAGGTGAAATGCATGATGGGACAAGTCAAGTATGAAACCCTGCATTCAGCCATACAATTATCCGTCATACACTTAAGATGTACAGTACGGTACAGTAACCCCCAATGACCACCTCACCCCTTTTTTAATGTGCTCATAAGCGTGTTACACATGCAAGTTGGATAAATAATCCCAAAGAAATGTCAAATAAAATCTTTCACATCCTTTATTTTGTGATTTGAAAACAAGTAACTTCCTTGTTTCAAATCCAAACCTCCTAAATCTATATGTGCAAAAATCTAAGTATGGTGTCAATGAACGCTTGTATTAAAGGGGGCCGTGTGCAGACAGAAGGTTGCTGTGGTGTCGTAATGCAAATAACATTCCCGGGGTCACAAGCTTTGGATTATGGGGAGTGAGAAGGTAAAGGCGTCTTCACAAGCGGCCGAGGCGAGAGAGGGTCGGAGGTTTCCATGATGTTGAGGAGCGGGCACATTAGGGGCTGTGACAACATCTCAGCCTGCTAGAAAATAAAACCCTGAAGTCACAGGCATAGAAACTGGACCAATATGCACATTAGTTTTAAAACAACTACTGGATTATTGCTACGAGTATAAATCATGTGTTTGTCTGCACGGAAGCTAAAGTTACTGAGAAAAGAATAGGTGATAGACTTTGTCCAGCAGATGGCAGCATAGTTTTTACTGTTGGTAGAAGGAGAAAGCAGATTGTGAAGTTTTTTGTGTTCACCCCCTGTGTGGACTCTTCTATGTGACTGAATGAAGACTCCTCCCTGGTCTACAGGGGTTGTCACAGCCCAGGCTCGTATGAATGGGGGCAGCAGCCCTGCAGCCTTGGTTTCAGTGCGTCAGTCTGCCTTTAAAAGGGTCAGATGCAGGTCGAGCGGAGGCTTATTCTGCCTGAAGACGACAATACCTGCTCGTCACGAAGAGCCTGCGAGCGCTTGATCTTGCTCTGGCGGTAGTACTCCATGATCATCATGGCAGCGTAGATTTTCCCCACTGTCAGGTCTGTCGCTGCTGAGAGAATGACAAGTTACCCTGCAAGATTAGACCCTTTGTAATGAACCCTGAGCGCAAGGAATGGCAGAGAGGGGTGATGCATGCAAACAGGAAAACACTCGCTCTCTCACACACACACCTCACACCTCACATCTCACATACACATGAACATTGAGCAAAAGGTCTTTTCACAGACAGATTGATATTGTTGAAAAATCTTCAGTCACTTTTTTTTTTTTTTTTTTTTTTAAAGGCTTTTGTTTAACCTTATATTGTACAGATGTCAAATCAGACGATAACGGACGATCTCATGCATGAAACAGCACAAACAAAACCAAAACAAAACGCGGTCGCTCCAGGATTTAGTTAACATGCGATCATAAGAACCACACAAAAATAATAACACAATCAAATCTGCGATTGAAAATGAATATTTGGACTTGATTGCGAATTCATTCTCAATATATACTCGATTGCCTAGCTCATAACAATGCTCATCGCAAATTTCATGCAAATGTGCACTGGTTCTCAGTCTAATTCAAAGTTTAAATACACAGGTTTTTTTTTTTAGTTACATGCAATCAGCCACTTGCTGCACAGAACTGACTGCCCCTGGAGTGAAAAGACATCTATAGAGAGTTGATCTATAGTAGGGCACCCTCTGATCTCAGGCACAGACAGCTGGGGGTCTCCGACTCGTGTGTGTGTGTGTGTCTGTTGGGGTCTTTTGTAGTGAGTGTGCTTTCTGTTGCTGAAGGAGAGGATTGTGTGTATACAGCTGTCGGTGTAATGCTGAATGTTTGTGTGCACATCTTAGCCGTTCACTACTTATGCTTCTGTTGCTGATGTCCATGATATAAATATGTCTCGACAGACTAGAGGTGTGAGGTTGTGTGTGTTTGTGTGTGTGTTTGTGTGTGTGTGTGTGTGTGTGTGTGTGTGTGTGTGGGAGTGGGGGGCGCGATGTGCCAGCTGATTCAGAGGGTGCAGCAGTGAGAGAGACTGGCTGAGAGAAGCGGTCCTCGGGTGGCGTGAAGAGAAAACAAACGTGGGAGCGCCGGGCGTGGCACGGTGGCTGTCTCCAAGCCGCGTTGCAGCGCCTGCACTCTTTTCCACTTACACTTGTGCGGCGTCACCAGCAAATCCAGAGTCTTTTGGGAGAGGTTGGGCCAGATCGCCATCATCTCCTTCCTCAGCTCTGCGTCCATCTGGTGCTTGTCAACACCACCTAGGCATATTCAACGCACACGCGCATGCATGCACACACAGACAGTTACACAAACAACCATGCCCCAGGTACAAAGACAAACCCAAAAGTCAGACACGTGGACATGCAGGCACGCCAGATGAACAGTACCATCCAGGCAAAAGGTAAGAGGGGAGGACACACAGACACGAAGACAAACAGACAGAAGAAAGTTTCTGTTAGTTAGATAACAATGGAAGATACGATCAATTCAACTGTGGAGGACGATGTACGCAGGCTGAGAATCCACAGGACCTCAACCTTCACGTCACACACGCGCTAAGAGTAGGAGAAGCATCAGGAGGAGCCGGAGGCCTCGGGGTTCACGGTCGGAGACATGAAACAGAAGAGAGCGTGTCAAAAACTTTGAATGAAAGGCGATAAGAGGGATTTCCAAACCTTCCGCACCACCCTTGGCGATCTTGATGTCCAGCGCAGTGCGGATCAAGGCCATGAGGGTGGAGTTGAAGTGGACCGTGTTGTCGTCGGCAACCGGCAGATCCATGCGGAGCAGCCTCTGTGGGAGAGCCAATCGAGGGGGGAAAGCCGTGAGAGAACTGGGGTGGCCTGTGTGTGTGTGTGTGTGTGTGGAACCTCCAGGTGACAGGAAGGGAGGAGGGGTTTGGGTCGAGAAGGGTGAAGGAGCTGTGAAGAACATCTGCAGCAGCCAATGACTGCGTCCGTCTCTGCCTGTAAAACGTTTCTACTCGGATGCGGCGTCAAAATGCACATATTTAAATGTTTGTGCTGGATTCAATGATTTTGATGCTGTTTTTGATATGAGAACCTGTGAGCACCACAGCCACCGATGAAGACGCGTCATTCATTTCCCTCTCATGTTGTGTTTGTATGCGTTTCGAGGCCTCACAGGTTTATTGAACCTTCAGTGAGAAAACAGGAGGACCGACTATCGCTCTCCACAGCTCCTCCTAAGGGTTTGGAGGTTCACATCGAAAACAACACAGACCAGATGACAAACCAATAAACCACAAAACGATCTAAGGAGAGGGAACGCTTTTGTTTTTGTTTATTGGTTTGATCCTTTTTTTTTTGGTCTTGTTGTTTTATATAAGATACACAGACACACACCAACTCATAGATGACGTTCGTGTGTGTTTGGTGACAGAAGACGGCGACAACCCGGACATGCAGCAGATCATGCTTCCACATACATCCTGATTCTTTGCCTATCCTCTAACCCAACCATCAAAGCTTTGTGTTAAATCCACAACCCCCCCAACCCGTTCTTGCACATCCCACCCTCATGCGGCATGCCATGCGCACACAAAATGCCTCACAGGACAAGCAGCTGCACAGCCGTACACAGAAAGCATCCTCTGTTGACAACATTAAAATGAGTTTGTGAGTTGTTTTTTTAACGTGGCTGTTCTTGGAGGGAAATAAGAAAGATCTGTAGACGATGGGGGCTGTAGGCCTTATAACGATAGAGCCACTAGCTCTATCGCTAAATCATCTGATGTCTACTGTGTGAGAAATGGGCACACGCTCGGAGGTTAATAGGTGAGAGAGAGCAGCATTCTGCGGAAAAAGAAATATGAAGGAGGAAACTAAAACATGGCCGCCATGGAAGTGTTGTTCTGGCGCATGATTGCAGGCGACGGTAATCCACGTGTATGTAGGAAATGTGCGATGAACTTTCAGCCGGAAAGTAGATGTAAGAAGAGGTGAAAGGGGAAAGCTGAAGGGAGAGAGATGACAGAGGAATATAAATCTATTGTTGATAAGCTGGAGCAGCTAAAGAGATAAAAAGACAACCACATCACCATACTTAGTTGGTTGTGTCTGACGTTCAGAGGTTATGAGCAGTGGAGGTAGACCGGCCTCTGTTCTCTGGACTAGTCGGAAGGTCAAAGGTATATAAGCTCATGCTTATGGGAACATGGAAAAGGGAGGTAATAATCATCAAGGGGCAGATTAAGATTATCGAGAAGATTTTAGCCAAACACCAGACATGAGAAGCACGTCAGGTTGTTGAGCGGGAGAGATTCACTTTGAGGGAGGAGGAGCAGTTTGAGGGTAAAATGAACACTGTAGAAGAGAGAGAAAGCACCTGATGTAAAGATGTAAGATGGCAGAGGTTGGGGTTAAATACATAAACAGGATTTACTAAGGAGGAAACAGCTCGAGCTGCAAAATAAAATAGTACAACTTAGCTGCCAAGCTGGTCATGGTTTCACCCCCGTTTGTTTTATTTGTTTGTAAGATTCTATAAAAACTACGGCACAGATTACCCATTGTATTTTGGTGTGGATCCAGATCCGTACACTTTCTTTAACATTGCATTTACTCATAATTTTTGTTGATTTCTCAGAGAATAACTAAACAAATATCAGGCATTATTTAGGACTGATATTTGATGAGTGTGTGCAATTTTGCACTTTTCTCATGCCGGCAGTGCCACTCTCGAGTTGAAAATAAATGGAAAGTACGGGTAGGAGAGTCTACCCACCTTGACTGACACATTATAAATTGCACTCTTATTTAAACCCCAACCACATGGAAGCATACTTAGTATATAATATCAGCACTATTTCCCCAGGTCTGCTGGAGGAGGGGGGAGGATAAAGCGATGGCGGGCGATCGGATGGGGGGGATCTCCTGTGCCTACAGGCTGCTTGGCCGGCGGCTGCTGTCCCCTGAGGCTCACAGTGATCTGCCCAATGACGTCTCGTGATTCTGTGGCGCTGATCACAAGAGGAGTGGCAGGAGATCGGGGGGTAACATGAGGGTGAATCTGTTTGTTATCATCCTGTTTTACTTCTCATCCCGATAACAGTGTGCGTACGATGATGAGGTGGGCCACTTCCGACAGGTGGGGGGGGGGGTGGTTTCACGGTCATGCAGACGACAGGTGAGGGAGGGTGTCATGTGTTCGGGGAGGGGAGCGGTATGCAAGAGATGAGGGGCGAGGGGTGAGGGCTGGAAACAGAATAGAACTGCATTGACGACAGAGCCAAAGAGGACAAAGAGAGAAGATCGGACTTGCAGATATAAAAAGGCTGCTCGGGGGAAGGGGGGGGGGAGGGGGGGGAGCTGCTACATGAAGGGTGACAGAGAAAAAAGAAACAGCCTCCGTGTGGCCACCGAAGGCTCTCCGAGGAAAACACGTCACTGACACGAGCCACTTCTGCTCTCTCTACCATGAGGAATAACAGAGAGGATCCTATACGTGGAGGTGGATGTGACCTGATTCTGTGTGTGTGTTTGTGTGGGAAATGTGTGCGAGTCCCCCCCCCCCCACCCATCCACAGGACGGAACGAGTCGGAGGACGGTAAGTCTGGCGGACCTTCCAAGCCCTGCTGCACGCGCAATGCTTCTGAGAGTGTGTGTCTTCAGCAGCGTGTCCACGTGTGTGATTGCTGAACATATCTCTCAACATGTTAAAATAGTCGCTTTGCTGTATACGCTCACTACAATCCCTCTGTTTGCGGAGTATTATATGAAACAGTGCTGATTGTAATGTGCATATTTGTCCCGACGAGTCTCGTGTCCGTCGTGTACGGTGCAAACGAGCTGAGAAGGTCCCTCCCTTCGTCCCCTCCTGTGGACACACAACCTGCAGAACCCCTGGACCTGAGTGTCTCGCTGCCTGCGCCCGCCAATCCCACGGCACCACACAACGCCACAACACCGATCAGCCCACCCCCACTTTTCCACCAGAAAAGAAACAGAAACAGGAAAACCAAAGAGAAACAACGACACTAAAGTTCACAGCACGTTGAGCGCCTGGAAGTCCCGGGCCCCTCCCTCTCCCTCCTGGCCCCTCCCCCAAAGGCCCTCCCTGACACCCATACGAGACCCGGTTGTAGATGGGCTCCTTTCTGACCTTGTAGGCCACCCGTGCCGGACACCTCTTCCCGAGGCCTAGTGGAGGACACATGTGCCTCAGCATGTCATACATTTCCCTGCAACTGATCCTGCCACTGCACCGTGGGCCAGTGCCACCAACCCCCGTTAACAAAAAGCACAAAAGGAAAGGGAGAGACAGAGGTGTTGAGAAAGGGAGAAAGAAGTTGCAGCGGGAGAGAGAGATGGAGGAGACGAGGGATCGGAGGATAGAGTTCAAAAGAGAGAGAGGAGGGTCAGAAATTGAGAGTAGACAAAGGGAGAAAGGGAAAACAAAGTAAAAGAACAGAACAACAGGAAGACAAGGTTATTGGGCTGATCTGGAGAAACTCCGGCCGTGTGGCTCCTCTACGAGCTACAGGACTCTAACGCTGTCATGTGAATAAAAACAGGGGAGGTAAATATGACAAGGGGACGGGAGACAACAGGAGGAAGATTTGAGGAAATAAATGTTCTCAAAAGACAATTCTGTTCAAGCAGGACAACAGAGTATAGGGTGCGTGTGTCCGAGTGTGTGCACAGAGGAGCAGGGCGGGCGCCAAGCTGCTCGTGCGCCGACGAGGAGAGAGGGAGGAAGAGGAAGGGGTGTCAATGCAGTTTCTGTCTTTTCCCCCAACCCCCAAAAACCAAGAACAATGCAACACTACAGTGGGCGACCATAGCTTGCTACATCATAGCCATGGCTCCACGGCAAGCAAAATAAAAACAAATATTTTACAACGTGGTAAAACTTCTTAATATGCTTTTTTTTGTCTTTTTTTTTTGTCATTTCACTGAGTGCATGTCACATGCGTCTCCGGGTGTCTGCATTGTCCCGCACATTCTCTCAGCAGTTCAGAATGCAAGTCGATAATGGTGGAAAAGAAGTTGTAAAAAATTGAAATGAAAAAGAAAATCAATAAATAAAGCAGCATTCACTCCATTCCTGGATGCTGTGGCTAGCACGTGTGGTTGAGAGAGATTTAGTTTGAATGGAAGTCAAACCTTGCAGGCCACCCTATGGGGGCATTTCTTGCCTAAGCCCAGAGGCGGATCGATAACTCGTAATAAACTGTACATGTCCTTATAATGAATGCGCCCGCTGCAAGAAGAATACAGGGAGTTAAGAAACACACACACACACACACACACACACACACACACACACAGGAGAACACACACAAAAACATCCAGAAATAAGAGAGAACATAGGGAGGAAGAGCACAAGATTGACAAGTATACACAGTAAATACTTTTACACTGAAGTACGTCAACTATCGAATAATCTCTATAAACAGATTTTGCATCAGAATATGCAGAATCTGGGTTAATCAAGATTTTGGGGACAAAGTCTGTTTCTAGTTTGACCAATCACATCTGAGCAGACTTTGGTCGCCCGCAGCTCAACAGTAAGGACAGAGAGAAGGGAAAAAAAAGGCCAAAATGTCCTGTTGACCTAAAACACCCACACATCTGTTTGTGGTTTGTGTGGAGAAATGTTCGGCTTCATTCATTTATGCGTGATGTGGGACTGTAAATGGCGAACGGGAGACGGGAGTCTACACTGGAAGCCACAAAATATTAGCCGTTGCCCCCAGAGGCTAATTTGTCATCAGACGAGCCAGTCAGAGTTTACAGATGTGTCCTGTGTCCCTTGTGTGTCGCCATGAGAGAGAGAGCGGAGTCAGGAGGCGCTGAATGAATCTGATTCAGTTGCAGTGAAGATTTTACGAATTTAAGAAAAGTTTCAGTCCTGAGGTCAGAGTTGATATTTTGGAAATAGCCGAAAAGACCACCTCTGAATGTGGCCCTGTGTGATGGAATCGCTTTCGAACTCTGAGCCGTCCACTTGAGATCGGATCACAGAAACCACATGTTTGTGTACGGGGCCACACACACGCCCATACACCCTTTATTCTATTGTTATTTTTTTCCTCTCCATCTTCTCTCCAGTCCAAAGCCCTGACAGGATATGTGCACGATGTAATTAAGGAATTGCTAACAGAGTAGAAAAGCATAGGCTTGGGCGAACAGCTAAATGCTTAATAGCTGCTTGTGTTGTGTGCAGATCGCCTCCCTCTTAAATATGTGTTCGGTGTCATCCACGCGTCGCCGCTTCCTGTACCGCAGTCCGTGATATAGCGATGCTAGCTCCGAGAAAAAGCGATGTTCCTAGCATCGACGAGGTAACATTTGGAAAGATTTCACATCTTAGTGATCTTTCCTGTAGATCTGAACATGACCCTTCAGCCCTTCATCTCTTTTATCCTTTACGTTTCCTATTGCTGCTGTTTAAAGTATTCTACCTGTGTGTGCACGTGTGGACAGCATGAGGGAAACACACAGGCACTGGAATACAGATACCATGAAACTTAGCATGTCTACAGTATGTTGAGGCTTCAGGAGTCAGACAGGGAGGAGGCTGGTTTCAGAGTGTAGACGTTGCCACATTAAGTTTTTTTGGCAGTATGCAGATTCCAGAAGAAGGGGAGGTGTTTTGGAAACGGGTTGGAGGGAGGGGGAGGTGGGGTTATTTAAAGACAGTTTACAGAAAAAGGGGAGGAGGAGGAGGGAGGGGTTGTACGGTGCGAGAGAGATAACCAGCTGCCAGAGGTTTGAGGTTATTCTCTAATCCGGTACATCCCTCTTGCAGCTATCAACGAATTGACGCTTCTGCTTTGGTCATGTGCCGTTTAAATTACAATGTGCTGGCGTTTTTTACCAAAATAAATACGCAAAAAAAAACAAAAATTATACTCAAAAGATTCTACGAAACTGTTGAGGTCACTGCTTAGGCCCTGCTCTGTGTGAATAAGCATATTAAGACACATACAAGAAACATACAATAGAGCATTTGGTGTATCTGAGGTCGTAAAACAGCATCTGTGTTTTAAAAGTGGGAAATGTTAAGAGTTGAACTGTTGACCACTTCGAACTCCTGTGCAAACATAATGTGTGCAAGTAGTTCCAGGCAGGTAATAAGAGGTTTTAACTGTGTGAGGGTGTGTTTTTAAAAAAAATATTTGATATGTGTAAGTATGTGCACCCGAGAGCTCTCATGTTACCACGTACCAGGCCGCAGGATCATACTCGGCCCATATCCTGACATACTCATCCAGGTGGTGAGGTCCCAGTATGGATGAATCTCTAGTCAGGTACTCAAAGTTGTCCATGATGACGGCTACGAACAGATTTAGCATCTACACATGAAAACACACGTGAGGAAGAAAGTAGACGTTACAAGGGGAGCAAAGGAAAACAGATCATCAGCTCCCAAAGCCACCTAGTGTTTCAAACTGTCTCGGACAATTCTCGCAGAGTCTTCCTGAATGGTGACGAAGGAGCTGGATCATTGTGTGCTCACCAAGAATGAACAGAAGAATATGAAGGAGACAAAGTAGAGGTAGGCAAACTGGCTGCCGCACTCCGGCTCCGGGTTCATCGCCAGGGGGTCGCAGTCTTTACTCCCCAGACATGCCAGCATGATCTCATGCCACGCCTCCCCTGTTGCGCTCCTAGAAAAATACAAAGAGATTCTTTGATTCAGGAGGGATTCAGGATTCAAAGGATTTTTTAAAATGTTTTGGGACATTATGTAGACATTACAAACATCACATTTAAACACACGCACCTGAAGAGGAGCATGAGAGCCTGTACGAAGGTCCTGAAGTTGTTGTGCTCGTTGATGGCGGAATCTTGGTCTTCTTCAATAGCAATATTACCAAACAGCTGTCAAACCCAAACACAGTGTTAACATAGAAAACCAGTTCACAAAATCTAAGGTCATTCCATCATTTTATTTTAATTGCATTATTTTAATCTCACAACATATTTTTATATCGTTCATACAGATTATATCCTTTGAATTTATTTTACTTCTTTATTCTGCTCTTCTTAATTTCTTTTTGGAATATTCTACAACGAATTTTATACAACCAAACTCCATGTCCGCTGCTTTCTCAACTAGCCTTCCCCTCCCATCATGCACCGAATCCTTACGAACACCATCATCCTCCAGCTCCCTCTATACCTCGTCAACCTACTCATCATCGTTATCCTATAAAATACATTTAATGCTTCCCAAATGCATCCTAGCACATGTTAGCAGGAGGCCGTCACCCACCTGCATCCCAATGATGGCGTAGATGAAGAACAGCATGGCAATGAGGAGGCAGACATAAGGCAAAGCCTGAGGAGAGAGACACATTCATCGTATGAGGGCCCCGTGCACGCTAGTATACGAGACTGCACCAAGGCATTGTCTATGTGTATATACACAATATTAGACGTGTGTATGAAAAATGCAGACATGTGGATGCATATAATCCCCCTCCCGCCCCCCCTGTGTCTGTGTGTTATATGCTGAGAAGTTGTGAGTGAACCTTGAAGGACTGAACGAAGGTCCAAAGCAAGATGCGGATGGTTTCTCCCTGCCTCAGCAGCTTGATGAGACGAGCTGCCCTGAACAGCCTCAGGAAACTTAGGTTGATGAAATTATCCTACAGAGTACGGCAACGGCATAACCAGAGAGAGAGAGAAAGAGAGGCAGAGAGAGAGAGAGAGAGAGAGAGAGAGAGAGAAACAAAGAGAGAGAGAGAGGATAGTAGAAAGGATTAGGATTGAAAGGTGAAGATAGGAAAGTGAAGGAAGCAATAAAGGGAGATGAAAGCAGGAGGAGAGGGGGGAGTTGGGGTCAGAAGGGAGACAGTTTTAGTACAAAGTGTGCAAACCATGCTCCGCACCAAACCAAAGCAATACAATGAAAGGAAAGACAGTCAAAATCAAAACCGATTCAAACTCAACACAAACCAAAAGAACCAGGAGCTAAACAAGTCAAAGCAAACCAAACTCAAATCAGCAAGGCTCTGACAAGCGTTTCATATCCATCGGGTTAGACAAAACCAAACCAAACAACACAGAGGGGGGAGGGAAGTCATCCAAATCTAACTAGTTTCATCCAATTGGGTTATGTGGGAGTCATTGTGGTGAGTAGTTAAAGTGCAGGGACGTCAGGACGTTTTCTTGAAAGGACAACCAAATGCACTAATTCTCTCAAGGCAGGAATATGCAATCGTTTTAAAATAAAGCAAGAGCAAGCATGCAGATGTGCACCAATACGAGGCGATCCAATAGGATTGGCTGCCAAAGTCATGTGACAAACGACAGCTATGAGAGCAAGACGGTGGTTGATGGACCAGTAAAGTCAAAATATACAAATTCATATATTTCTAATATCATCAGTTTGATATAATGTAGTATTAAGGCCACATGAAAGGGGAAAACGTCGAGAATAAAGTTGTAATATCACAATAATTAATTCATAATATTAAGAGAATAAAGTTTTAATATTAAGAGAAAAAATATATAATATTACAAGGCTATTGTTTACATCTGAGTGCCAGGTGTTTTGTAGTTTCTCAAGAAACAATGAAATTGTTAATCAAGATGTTAGATACTGAAGGAGTGGATCTAAATCTTATTTTAATATGAAAACTTTTTCAAATTAAATGTGACTTTATTCTTGCAATATTATGACTTTTTTGGACATTAATTTCATAATATTACAACTTTATTCTAATTCCCCCCCCCCATACATATGGCTCTAATTCTCCGTGGTGTGTACTGTATGATGATCTGTTATGTGAGCTTTTACATTTTATTCCATTATATTATTTCCATTATTATGAATGTAAAACTAAATCTATAATATGATAGAGTTCAACCATTTACCACAGTAAAGTACAAAAGATGGCACTTTGTTTTTAAAAGGGACTGGCAGCAGGCACATGCAGGTCACAATACAGCATGTATCACATTGCTGTGTGTGTGTGTGTGTGTGTGTGTGTTATCAAAGTAAGGAGTTCCTGCCACAGACATGCAAGGGGCCTCATGCATCACTTGTTCTCTCTGCCAGGGGCAAAGCTTTAGACTCGCTCAGTCGTTTCTGGAAACATTGTCCCAGTCACTGTCTTATGTACGGACCTGTACATATGTGCATACAATGAAAGGCAAATCCTTTACAAACAGAGCTCTAGTTTTCTGTAAAGGATGAAGACTACGGGCAGGATTCATGGCTGAGTAATATAGGAGAATACAGTATTGATACAGTGACTGGCAGAGAGGTTAGTAAACGTGGTGACAAATGAAAGAGTTTCACAAAATTTCGGAGTTCTGTGTGGTGGAGGGTCAAGCAAAGCATTCACGTTTCACAGCCGTTAAACACTGGCCGGGATGCAGGGAAAACAGATGCAGGAAAATAAGATCTCCAAAAAAATTACAAACCGTCTACATGTGGATGTTGCAGACATATGGTTTATAGCAGCAAATTTTTGGATTTTTTTTTTTATTGGTTGGTTTCGAAGAACAACCAGAGAGATTGACCAAGCCGGGGTGTCATGGGTGGACACAGAGGATTCATAGTGCATTTTGATTGGATGGAGTCGCAGGACGTAGTAGTTGTTGGGAGTGGGGGAGAGGAGGAGGGGGGGAGGGGGCATGGACAGGGGGAGGGGGGGCGAAGTAGATTACAGCGGGTCGTCGTAAAGTTTGTAGACGATTTAAAGAAAGCATGTGAAAAGATAAAAAACAAGAAAGAAATGGAACGTCATTACAGAGACAGGTTATCACAGCAGCAGGTTTTCAGTGTGCAGATTCTCCGTGTAGCAGGGATACCAAGACGGCGCGGGATCGATTCGGAATAAACAAACAGTCTGTAAAAGAGTTTAAAAAGTAACCAGCCGCAGGAATATTTAGGAGAAGCTAAGTGGTGAAAAAGCATCAATTTACTCTTTAAACAAGCTTGAGTCATTGGTATCCCTCGCTGCGGCAGATAGACCTGGTAGGTAGAGTTTGGGTGAAGCTAATACTGTATCAACCTTTTTCCTGATAAATCTGTCATATACAGTTTTAGCGTCCCATTCCTACCAGGTGCATCTTAAATTCTGCAAGAGCAACTCTCCAAAAGTTGGTCAGACAGAACGCAAAGCAAATTTCCAGCTCTCGTTATTATCGAAGGTTAAGGTCTCAATAAGATAGCTCAGAGCTGCTGTTTTTTTTGTGACTTCAAATCACAGAGATGCATCTTCACCTCAGTTTTGACTGGTGTAGGGAGAATTCACGTCCAACACTGACTAACATACGTGCATTGACTTTGTATGCTATTGCTTTGTGTCTGAAAATCACCTCATGTTCTGTCTGACCGCACCTTTTGAAATCATTTTCTAAATAAAACATCAATCAAAAAAGACTCTCAACACATGTATAAACACTCAAACATAGATACATATATACACGTTAAAAGTTCCTCGGCCATATCGACGGATTACAAGTTCTCGCTCGTGAGAAAACTGCATTGGATGCTAATCGCAGGAGGTCTGACTGTCTGCGTGGACGGTGAAAACTTTATGGACGATAGTGCGAGCGAGCCTGATGCAAATAGCGCTGCAGACAGCTAAGCGAATAAGTGCAGTGAAACACTAACTTACAGATTTCTCATTTTTTCGTGATATATTAAATTAAATGTAAATGTTTTTGGTTCATTATAAAACGGTGGCGGGACAAGTTAGAATATGACGGGTCACCACAGTTTAGATAATTAATGTGAAACACTAAATGTGCAAAGGCTATTTTTATATCAATTTAAAAAGTAAATATGAAATATTTTGGCTTAAAACTTTATTTAAACATTGAACATCCGGCATGTGGTAAACTGTTCTTGTGATAAATAGAAAACTAAGTTATATATGTCTCCCTTTTTTCGCCGATCCCAAAAAAACACCGGATCCGTGACGAAAAACCATGATCTGATCTGATCCGAGCCGCGGGTGTTGTGATCCGTTGCACACCGACTTGCTACAGAGCATCAGCCTGGCTTTCTGCTGTTTTTCAAGTCAGCGGCTCAGTGCCGGCGAGCCTGAGTCGGGTCTCTCCTCATCCCACCAACTGGGACAATTATATAAGACTTTCAATAGATGTTTGTGCATGACTGAGCAACGCGAGACTCAACATAGGCCTCAAACTGATGCTCTCCCTTCCTTGTCTTGACTGCTGTATGTTTTCCAGACAATGTGACGGATGTGCGAGACCACAGACGAATGCTGGCCCTCACCTAACTGTCTTTACTTGATCACTTACATGGCAGACAACATATAATTCTAACATGATATCACTTCTCTCTCTCTAACATATAGACAGGCATGAGAGCCTGCTACTTACCGCCAGATTGGTAACCAGAATGTCGGTGATGCTGCCCAGAACTGTCACACAGTCAAAAATATTCCAGGCATCTTTGAAATAATTCTGTGGTCAGGACAAGAGAGAGACAGAAGGAAAGGAGACAACGGAGGGAGAGGAGAGGAAACAGGGAAGTCGTGAAGGTGATGAGAATGACACGGTAAGATTCAGACAAACACGGATGTTTGAGAGAGATTGACGGAGAAACGGCCGGCGCAGCGAGATGGAGCGCATTGAAGTAACGAGGACAATGGCACGACAGGAGCAAAATCACGTTGAAATGAGGGAAAAAAAAGACAAAAAGAGCGAGAGAAGGAGGGAAAGAAAGAGAGAGAAGGAGAACAAGAAAACATGTCAGTATTCGACAGGAACAGGAGAGGAATTAGATGAGACAAATGGACCATCAGTGACGGCATGTTGAGCGGATACCAGCAGACAGGTCAGCTGAGGACAAACTGTACTGCATCAGAACACGACAACATCACATACTGTATCTGAATCTTATGAATCAGACAAACTCACTGAATTCATCTCTTCCATCTATTTAATAAACTGGATCCATATATCTGCCCACACATGCAAACAAATAATTTAAGGTTCTTTAAATAGTTCTCTTTATGCGTTGGGAGTCAAAGAGAAAAGACGTTGAGGACAAAATGCTGTTGAGGGAAGTCTGCTTCTTTTCTTGCTCTCCTACATGTCGCCTGTAGCCAAACTGTGCATTAGACAAGTGGAGGGACATGGACAGAGCAAGGGAGGCGGCTGTTAGAATAAACCACCTTGACACACACACACAGGCCTGGTGTTGTTTGTGTGTGTGCAGGCTCAGGGGCACGAGTGTGTTTCAGGTTGCTCCCCTAGATTCAAAATCCGGTCCCACTTAATCTCCGCCCTCCCTGTAATCTTTGCTTATTACCGCCTGTCTGTCATTCATTCTCCTTCTTCTAATTACTGTAATACCGTCTTGTCCGTCCTGTATCTCCTCCTTGAATTACTATTTCTCCTCAATCCATATATTTCTCTTCTTCGCAGTCTGTCTGTCCGTTCTTCCGCTGGTTTCTAGCAGTTTCCCATTTCTTTATTAACCATAATCGTGTCTCTGTTGCTCATTATTTCCCACTGAAGTTTCTCTTTAACTACGTGAGCATTAATCATTGACAAACAATGTGTCCCAGTGGTACCACATAATGGATGGGGCTGCGGTCAATATGAAAAATAGCAGCATGTCATTTCCCTAATCGATTGTTCTCTACATTGTTTTAGTCGCTTTAGTTTATCTTAGTGTAGCTGAATATACCTTTCTCCTACGACTTATACAGTGACCCCAAAAAAAACTATGGCTACAGCTACACAACTATCTTTGTTCTAAAGGTTAAAAGTCTTTCTGAGGAGTTTTTCCTGTAAAGTCTACGGTTTGTCGGTCAGCGGTTGCATTTCCCTTCTCACTGTTGTTCTCTGCCTGGTGACCAATAACAGTCTATGTGGATACAGTGATACCATGTTAATAACTGACCTACAAAATACAGGTCTACAAAAATACAGTAGAGCACACACACACACACACACACACACAGACCCACAAACACACTCATACACTCACCAGTACTCCAAAGGCGATGATCTTGAGTACACACTCCATGGAGAAGAGGGAGGTAAACACTATGTTCAGGTTGCCTAACACAGCTTCATAGGTACCAGAAGCTCCGTCATACTACAAACAAACACAAACACACACACACACACACACACACACACACACACACAGAAGCAGCACACACATTCATGCCAGCAAACCATCACAGCCGAACAGAAGACACAAACACACAAACACACACCACCAGAGACAGAGAAGGAGGGTTATTATAAAGTCAGGGACACAATTGAGCTCACAATATTCAGAGACCGCTCAGCAGAACATGAGGAAAATATTGCACATAGCAACATCTCAAGAAAAGTCTGGACTAATGTGGATGTTTTGTAACTGAGGGGGAGACAGCGTGAGATAAAGATGCAGACAGACGTGGTCGTGGATGTTAAAAGTTGTAAGTGTGTTAATGTTAATCTTTGCAGGAGTGTTGCTGAATTGACGCAGACGTTTACCTTCATCATGAGCACGATAGTGTTGAGCGCGATCATTGCCATGATAGTATACTCAAATGGCGGCGACACCACAAACTCCCACATTCGGTATTGAAAGCTCAGCTTGTTCTTGGGCATGTGGCGCGTCAGAGGCCTGGCGTTGATGGCAAAGTCTATGCAGGCTCTCTGCAAAAGAAACACACAACAAAGGTTTTGTTCTGCTGGGATCGTGTCCCAACTTTCCCTTCTTTTCCTCCATCTATCCCTTCTTTTCCGCCCAGCAGTTATAATCCTCCCACTTCCTGCCTTCCAGACATTGTCCCTGTAATCTGCATCTCTATCCTCCTTCACTCCGTTAATCCCTCCTCACCTCATTCTTTTCTAAACTATAGTCCTCCATCATCTTGTCTCCTTGCTCTTGGAACGTGATGATGATGAGAGCCACAAAGATGTTGACGAAGAAGAAGGGGAAGACCACGAAGTACACCACGTAAAAGATGGACATTTCCATCCTGTAGCCGGGGCTCGGGCCCTGGTTCTCATAAGTCGCATCCACTGAATGTTTCAGCACCCTGCGGAAGAAGCGAAAGGGAACGAGGAGAAGGTTAAAGGTCGTCGGGGGAAAACGTGCGCTGCGTGTGACTGAGCGTGTCGGCGCATACTCACTGCGGCCACCCCTCTCCGGTAGACACGGTGAAGAGGGTGAGTAGGGCCCAAGCCACATTGTCGTAGTGGAAATCGTACTTCTTCCACTCCCGCTTCTGCGCCTTCACTTCGTTATCGCGTTCATACACCAGGTACTCGCCTCTGAAATACACAAACAACATCGTCAGCACACTGTGTGTTCACGCTTGTGTGTTTCTGAGCAGGTGCTCAACAGTTTCCTGACCTGCAGTCGCGCTCAAACTCTTTGGACTCATCAGTGCAGAAAAAGAAGCGTCCCTTGAAAAGCTGCACAGCCACCACAGCAAAGATGAACATGAAGAGCATGTAGACGATCAGGATGTTGAGCACATTCTTCAGAGAGTTCACTACGCAGTCAAACACAGCCTGAGGATCGAGACAGAGGAACACATAGGATTACAATTATTTCAGCATTTTGGTCAGAAATTTTAGCGTCAATGCTGTTAAATGGTTAAGATGAAAAATTAAACGACAGGTCATTTGTGCTGCCGTGTGGAAGCAGAATGAATAGCTTGAAAGAGTCTAAGATATATAGGTCATTGCTTCTGCCTGTCTGTCTGTTTGTTGGTTGGTTTGTTTGTGAACAACATAACGGATTCACCTGAAACATGGTGGAACGATGCAGTTGGAGTCTGGGAGGAAACCATTCCATTGTGTGGTTCCAGGATTGTTTTGATCACTTTCTTTTCAACATATTCACCAGTTTCCCAAGTAATAATTGAAGATTATTGGGCCTTGGCGGAGGTATGGGCTCTAACTGTTTTTCTGCTCTAGTTTTTCAAAAAACCCTACCCCCCCTTCTACTTTTCACCCTAACCCTAATTGAAATATAATGAAAAGTAAAGATGTTAGACTTTTTAGATCAGATGCTCCACCCATTGTTTCCACATGTTGGACATCATCTCCTGAACGTACCTTGAGTTTGGGAAGACGTTTGATCGTCTTCAGAGGTCGTAACACCCTCAGGACCCTCAGGGACTTGATGGTGCTGATGTCTTTTCCCTTACTACTCCCCCTGTAGGTATACACATGCATACACACACCAGCGCACACACACAGATGCACGCGTACACACATGTACACAAAAACACACACACACACATTGAAAGAGTCAGCTGGTTCATGGGGGACTGACAGACTTCATCCTCTGGATTCCAAAATGGCAGTGGGCGACCATTCCTCGATGGTTTCTTGTGTCCGAGTTAACTCGAGAAGAGTAACTGCGTCTGGGTTCAATACGAAGCAACACATGCAGCATCGCTATCATATTCCATCTGAGCCTTATTTTCTACGTGTGGGGTTAGCATGGTAGCTACATGCTAGAGTTAGGTGGTGTATTACAGCTGCAGTACATGCTATGGGAACGACTGATATCATTCCTGTCTGAATGCTATCTGCTAGCTACACCTGTGTAACACTTTGCAATGTGTTTCAATGCTTTACAGAGACGGGTAAAGCTTTGGCTTGCACATGCCAAGTGAAATATATTCATGCTGCATCGAAACCTTGCTTTCCATGCTGCAATATTTCCTCTTTTTTAAGCAGCAGTGATGGAGAAACTCTATTCTACAAAGAGACATTGGCAGAGAGAGTTCGGTTGAGGTTGGACACAAGCAACCCCGTGTTCTTCTGTCAGCAGCTGCCGAACGGAGGCCTGGTCGAGGAGAAGTGTCCTCCTGCTTACATAAGGACGAGTTGGAGACGCTTCCAATTGTAGATTCAAAAAGGTGATAACTCCCAAGACTTCCAATGTAAGTCACAATTGAATTTAAATTGAATTCAAAGCCAAACTCTCTCTTCTGATGACTCAACCAGTGAATTACTATGAACTCTAAACCACTACTGGGATCAGCTGCTTTCACAGCATTGTTCAGACAGCATGGAATCTTGTCTTGTCGGCCGATTGCCAAAGACAAAGATATTTTATTGCGAACGTTTCTTTGTCTGAAATTGTGAGCAAAACCTCTTCTGTTTGGATTTACATGTATGAGAGAAGAGGAAGTAATATTTCAGCTGCACCAAAACTCTCACTCAGCACTAAACTAAAAAAATTTAAAAAACTGTCTGTGCTTTACTAAACTAAATCTAATCCTATAATCAATACTTTGTTCATTGATACCAAAAGTGAGCTATACTGTAAAAAGCTAAATATTAATCTGTTTACTTACAGTACAATAAATACTTTTAGTATCATTGAAAACTCCCTCAGATCAGGGTGAGGAGGATAAGGTTACAGGTCACTGATTGGTCCTGAGGCGAGTAGGCAGCTGTGTGTGTGGTGCATGTGTCTTACAGCTGTTACACCAGATGTTAGACTGCTACTGTTTGTGTGTGTGTGTTGACTTTTTGTGTGCACACATGTCCGTCTCTGTGTGTGCATGTGCATGATCGCACCACTATTAGGTTCCACAGCACACACGAAAAATATCACATGGTATCTGTTATCAACTTGAGGTTCAGTTGTGTTTGAGTCAGAGCTGTTCCATGTTGAACAATGATTCAGAAAAGGGAAGAGGAGACGAGTACAGTAATCAACTGGGATGAGGGATGGAGGAAAAGGGAGAGGTGGTCAGAAACACGAGCACCGAGGGTGCAGAGTGGAAGAAATTAGGAGGAGAAAGAGAGAGATCTTTACCCGCCGCCGCTGCTGTAGGTCCAGACAGAGAGATGAGAGAGAGGTGAGAGACAGTGAGACAAAGGTAGAGCGAGAGAGACAAAAAAGACAAGAGGGTGGGAGGAAGAAACAGAATGGGACACAGAGAAACATTGACATGAGAGACAGAAAAGAAGAAAAGACAGAGCCTGCTTTTGTTATGTCAACCCTCCCACCCACTGACTCCTGGTACACCGGCAAATAAACACTCACAGTAAAGATAAGAAGCGTGAGTACAACACAGTTGTCGTTGTTTTTTTCCATCTAGAAATAACACTGGACTTATTATTATTAAACGTACAATACGTAACTTCAACCACTAGGGGTCTCTCAATCAAAACAATGACAAAAGACCTAGTTTGATGACGCAGCCTGGGATCATGGGAGTTGTTGTCTTCACCACCATTACCGCTGAAAATCAACCTGACACTGCTCAAGTGAAAATCCTGTTCACGAATGACATGATTTATTAAAGTTTCATTCCCGCTATGCAGCAAATGGCAATGAATAAACTGGCTTTCAGTGTTTTATTCCTTTACCATACGAGTCTTGCTCGGGAAGGATAAAGATACGTCCAAAATGAAACATCCCTTTACCTTAAATAAGGGGTTTCCTCTGGGTTGGAATATTTTTGTAAATGTTTTGTATAACTTAAGTTTAACTAAGTCCACTAAATTTAAGAATTTTTAAATTGAGGTTTTTACATATCATTTCTTCAATTGCTGAGTTGCATTAATAACTGCACTGAATGACTGCATTGAATTCCATTTCCACCACAACCTTCCAAATCTGGTTGAACTTTTTAAAATCTCTGATGTAGCAAAGCTCTCAACAAACCGGGAGCCGAACCCTCGAAGGTTTGAGGACTGCAAGTGAGTCGAGGCCGGCATGCTCACATTTATTTTCTACTCGAACAAATATCGCTTGATGAGAGGAAATTTCAAAATGCCAAGAAACCCCTTCAAGCCGTAGCCACACATGGTCAGTTTCCATGCAGCCAGCGTCTGTGCGTCTGGAGCCCGTCTGGACGTGGAGCTCAGACCGACTGCAGAAATGTGCAGGACAAGCGGCTCAAGTGGCCCAAGACACCAGCAGCCCTCAGACCAGACTAACACAATTAAAGGGGCGATAAACATCTCCGGCGAGGCTGCTGATCCTTCCTGAAATGCTGTTTGATTTCCACCGATTGAATTAAGGCACTATCTGGATGCGTACGAGTCTGTCCCGGACTGGTTCGGATTTCAACCATCAGGCATTAGTGTCTTTAACCCCCATCGTAGTTAAATCAGATTATTACTGGGATTAAACTGGCTTGATGAAATTGATTGATTTATGAATTCAGGATAAAAATCGATTTATCTTGGGGGGTTATTTATTGATAAAATTAACATTGTGCTGCTTTCGGATTCTCTTTGGCTATTTACTATTTTTCTTCACGTTTGATGATTTTCGTTCAGTAGTTTTAACCTCACTTTTAACGTTATACGACTACATTACTTTGCTCTATACTCGAAGATTCCTCCGGAGACTTCAGAGAGACACAGACGTCACAGAGAGAAGAAATACAGACACTTGCAGATTTCAACCACATCGTAATATGCAACACAAAGAGTTTAGAGGGCACAGCGCACAGATAAAACACACACAGACAGGTTTATGTGTAGCACATACATAAGTGGATTAAACCGAAATCAGAGAGTTAGTGACAGAACACACAGATAAAGATGATTCAGGAAGAAAGACGTCACCACCACTAGAACCTTGGAGCACCTGCCATGTGGTGTCAATGTTCCTGGTTTAAGTTGCACGGTCTTCATTCAAATAATCTACACATTGATAAGCTGTAAAAAAAACTATGTGAGATCATGCTGACGTTGCTCTACCACAGCCAGAGTCTGACAGCAGAGACATTTGCGGCGCTGGCAACAGATCTGTGGCAAACATTCAGTTTCTGTGTCTTCTGCTCTGAGGCAACATTTATCATTGATGTCATTTGGCAGAGACACCAATTCATCTATTGATATACGTCTTAATGCATCGTCATGCAGTGCGGCAATGGGACATTAAAAACTAAAACTAAAGAAGGGGCTGAGGCTCGAAACAGAAAGCAGCTTATTATAGTTCAAAATGACCTTGAATGCATTGATTCCCCAACTAAAACTACTGATGGAAATCAAATGAAAGGGATGATTTTTCCTTCTGTGGCAATGTATAGTACTGACCATGAACTGCGCTACAAAATATCTGTGATGAGCTGTGAAAGATGCATTTTCCTTAAGTTAAGTCTGTGGGATCTGCGTTGACTTTTGAGGATGAGTAGGGAGAAGTATGAGAGATTTCAGGTGTTGGTGAAAGATGGTGAAAGGATGGAGGAGGGAGGAGGAAGTTTAATTCTAAGTGGGGACTGTTGGAGGATACCATGCTGGGAAAATGGAAAGTGGATTTTTTTTTTGTTAGAATCATCTTATGACTCTAGTCAAGTCATCAAGCGTTTGAAAAATGGTATCTATCAAATGAATTGTGCAGAATTCCATCATTTTGGATTTGGATTTCTACGAAGTCAGAAACAACAAGCACATACCCTCTGATGTCTCAACTGGAATTCAGCTGGAGAACAGGTATGTGGTTCTGGACAAGCAGCCTATACATGAGCCAAATTTTATAAGTCCTCAAGCATTAGCAAGGCTAGTTCAGAAAGTAACGCAGAGGGTCGCCCGATGGCTCGTCTGGGTGAGCGCCGAGGCTGGAGTCCTCTGCAGCGGCAGCAGGTTCAGTTCCAACCGGTCCCTTTGCCTGCTGTCTCTCCCACTTTCTCGCTTGGATTCGGAACCTGTCAATAACATCCTCGGTGCCCAGAAACATCTTGTAGAAGGAGAATGCTTCACGACAGCATCAAGAGGTAAACAGGAAAGGAATCGAGCATTTTATCTACTAAATACCTGTTTTTCCTCGGAAAGTCTCAAACACTGGGCTTCTTTGACCATTTTTGCAAGAAACGACATTGCTTCAGAATGGGCGGGGTTCAATTTAACATAACCTTTGGCCTTCTGTGCCCCACTGCCTGCTGGGTTTTGGAAAGGGTCAACAAAAAGAAGGAAGATCATCCTCTTCTCTTCAGAACGAGTATGGCACCATGTAGCATTCCCCTCCCTCCTCGCCTCTCAACCAACACGAGCTCAGGATGCAGATCCAAGCGAGTGATGAGTTGCTTCAATGTGGCAACAAAAGTTCCTGCTCATCCAAACCAAGCAGGGACAGTCTTCCTGCAGTCAGCATTCTGCGGCGTGCTGACATCCAGGACCGACTGGGTCCTCGCCGCACGTTCCCTCGTGACTTATGCCTCCCTCGTCACAACCCAGTCTAGTCGGACTTTGGTCACGGGTCAACCACACACAATACTGAAGTCTCTGATTTTGCTCACACTGCTTCAGTGTCAGACAAACATCCAAGTTTTGGTATAGAAGACATTGAAGGTATTGTTTTTTGAACAAATCCAACTGAACAAAGGTAGATCTGTCCAGTGAAATCTGCTCCAGCAACTAAGCTCTTTAAACCGTATGATCCCCTCCGATTAGCCTTGTAGGTGATTTTAGTTTTATCAGAAAACAGCGATTTCATGAATTTCAATTATTTTATGCGCTATTCCACTTGTTTTTATCATTTTCTTGTTGTCTTTTATTTGTCCTTTGTTGGGAAGCTCTCTTGAGAGGTGCCATATTAATAAAGTTATTCTACAGTCAAGCACAACCTCATGTTTCTGCAGGTGACCTGTGTGAGAATGTGATAGAAGGTTACAGCATCACCATCATACACTTCCTGCACTAAGTAAGTGCATCTTCTAACTATAACAACATTAACATTAGATCCTGCGACTCTGCTTCACTTTAAACTCCCCATGCAAAAGCAGAACAGCAAATCTTAAAGCTGGAAATTCATGCTTCATACCCAACGTAGTACACATCACCTATGAGCTATTAACTATTAAAAACCCGCAGTCATGCAGATTAGGTAAGATTCAAAGTACCTGCTTTGTTGGGGTGATTGGTGTGGAGAGTTTTGGGAGCGACCTCAGCATGACCTGGCCAGGCTTTGCATGGGGTCTTTAATTCTAGAACGCCCTGGGCACTAAAGGGTTACAGGTGCAAAGGGTGGTCCTCACCTCTCACAGTAGGAAGAGGAGGCGGCCAGGGAGGGAATGCTGGGATACTATCTTAATGCCATGACGGGACGTAGGGGGTCGGTGGTGGGGTTTAGGAATGGCGGGACTGTGGGACTAAAGTTGAATGAGAGAGAAAAGGCAGAGGAAATGGCCAGCTACACAGGGTTGGCCATTTGTCAGCAGAGATAGGATTAAGTTTAATGGAGGGGCAGACATAAGAGAGAGAGAGAGAGACTGAAAGAGCAGAAGATGAAGAAGAAGAAAGGGATATGAGAGAGTCCGAACATGGGTGATTCGAGAACAACGGGCAGGAGGCTGTACTCCAAGGTGCCAGTGAGGCAGTAAACAGGTATGAGAGAGGGAGGAGCAGGGGGGGGAGGCAGGAGGGGAGACTTACGTGAAGGCGAAGGCCACCAGAGCACCACTAACCACTATAAAGTCAAGGATGTTCCACAAGTCCCGGAAATAAGAGCCCTGGTGCAAGACCAAGCCCAGATCCACCATCTACGAGAGAGGACGAGAGCGTGACTCGGATGCAAATTTGGCCAAAATGTAGAGTAAAGATGTCAAATTTGACCAGAAGTTCTCTGGAGTGAATCATTTGTCTTGATATCCTTTTACCTTTATCAGCATTTCAAATGTGAACACTCCAGTGAAGACATAATCAAAATAGCGTAGAACCTGTACGAAGAGAGAGAGACAGTTCAAATTAAGAAGTGAAGCAAAAACATCTTACATTCGAGTGGGATTCACCGTATATCTAATGATGGTTAAACTTAAATTGTTTCTCACTCGGGCTTAGTTTGAGGGACAGATTTAGGTGAGATTGTTTGAATTCAGACATTCAGACTCAGTGATCTCATATACACACATGAAAGTACATCAACGTAGGCTGTAGTGAATGTCTTACATTGTTGCGAGGAGATTCCGGCCAGACGGGGTCTTCAGCAGCCAGAGCGATGCTGCTCATGGCGATAACCAGCAGGATGCACATCTCAAAGTAACGCAGGGTGCAGATGTAGTGACATGCTCGTCGAAACCTAAGAGAAGACAGAGACATGTAAACTCTGCCTCTGTATGCACTTGTTTTAGCTTTAGAGTATCAACCCATGCAGCGGTTTAACTTACGGGTTGGTTGTGGACAGGATGAACATGGAGCTGAAGGGAGGCATGGGCCTGGGTCCTCCTTCACCTCCCTTCTCATCGTCATCGTCGTCCTTGTCCTCCTTCGCCGGCAGAGGCTCCGTGTTGGCGTTCTTGTTGACTGGATCAGGAGGAGGAGGGAGAATAAAAATGGGGTAAAGAAAAATCTGAGTTTGTTATTTAGGCTGAAAAGAGAGATCAGAGTTTAAAAAACAATGAGTCATTTTGCCATTACCCTGCAGTATGGCATTGGTGGATGGGAAAATTGGCATGTCTACTGATGTGTAGTCGGGGTGGGGCAGCCTGAGGACACTGCTGGCACGGTGGTGTCCGATGTTCCCGTAGCTATCTAACGTGACTAAACTCCCGTGAGTGCCGCTGTTTGCAAGATGGAGGGCAGATCCATAGCCGGGGGCCATAGTGCGGCCGGCACCGGGGATGGGGTGACCCTCGCCGGGCGGGGTGGTACCGGAGACCAGCTTGGTATTCATGAGGTTGTCCATATCCTCGCTGTACTGGCTGTCCTGCCTAGAGAGGCTCTTTTGGATGGGCCGTGTGGTCGACAGGTTGGGGACACTGCAATCCCTGGAAAAGATTGAGTGAAGCGAAAAAAAGAGAAGACGGAGAAAGAGAGGAGAGGGAAGAATGGAGAGAAGTGACAGGAAGCATACAACAGATGAGTTTATCCATCCAAACATCAGTTGAAATAAATTATATCTTATTTCCACGTGCATTGGACCTACTTCCTTCTATGCTGACACATCCTCTTCCCCTCGCCGTCTGTTTGGTTGCCATGGCGACTTCTCCTCGGCCTCCTCTCACTGCCTTCCACAAGTGCTTCTTTCTCTCCTCCCTCTCCACCTCCATCCACCCCTTTGCTCTTGTGCCTCCCCGTTTTCCCACCACCTCCCCCGCCCTCCTCGCCTTCCTCTGCAATCTTTCGATGCGACCTGGGCTTCCTGTGTTCCGACTGCCCCCCCCCTCGACTCCCGCTGCGGGTGTGGTGGTGGCGTCTGGACGGCCTCTCCTCTGAGCCGGGCCCAGGGATCACCGTGGCATCCAGTCGGACGTGCGAGGAGTGGTGGTGGTGCTCACTTTTGCGGCTCCGCCTGCTTTCTGTGGACTCCCCCCGCTGTACGGGAGGTCTGACTGGACCCGAGCCTCCGCCACCACCCCCGCCTACTTCCCCGGCGTGTTCGTGGAGGTGTGTTTGTCTGTGGAGCTCATCGGCCGGATGGTGCTGGCTGAAGCAGAGGTCTGAATTGTTGGCAGTGGTCTTGTTGGTGTTGTTGTTGCGGTTCTCAAGGGGGTCGACCACCAGGGGGCGATCCAGGTGGGTCTTCATGTCTGGACGGACGTTTCGAGAGAAGTTCACCTGCAAGGAGAGCAAGGGATGGAGAGGCAGCCAGGAGGGAAAGTGTGAAGATACAGAAGAGAGAAGAGAAGTTTTAAGTCTTTCTAAATGGACAAAAAGTAGAAAAAACTATATAGTAAATAAATCTAGATTATAGATTATATTCACATTTGTACTACAGAGTATTAGGACCATGTTGAAAAACAACAACAAACAAGTCAGTCATATTATAAATGTCATGTTGCCGTGTTAAATAATGGAATATGGAGCATCTTGTTAAATTATATCTTCACCGTAAATTGCACAAATAATATAATACTTCAGCTTTTGGCTCAGCACAACATCATCGTACGTATCAGGACTTTGAAAACATTGTGTATGAAACCTATAATGTTGTCTAACATTAAAATAGACGTGACTTTGTCTAATATTTGGACTTTCACCTTAATTATGACTTTATTCTCTTCATAAAACGACTTCATTCTTGAAATGTCTTTTCGTCCACATGGCCCTTATACACCGTTGTACGTTTGGTTTTGTCCGGCCATAATATTGATCACTGATTGCCAATGTACCATTAATAAATAAACTATACACTATAAACACCAGATAAACATGTAATTCATCAGGATATTTGCCGTCACTTGTGTACACTGATACCACAAGTCTAGGGGCTTTGTTTGCCTTGTCCTTTACATTGTTTTGCTCCTCCCTCCCTGCCCTTGCCTTCCAGCGGTCGTCGGGGTCCAGCTCGTTGTACAGGGCCTCTCGGCTGGTCGCCAGGGTCTGCTTCCTCAGCTCCTTGGTACGTTGTTCCCACACCGACTTATTGATTCCTTTACCGTTGTTCCTCTGTTGGTCCTTACTGCAAAAACGGAACAGGGCGGACAGAGAGGAGGGGGTTGGCAGCGTTAAAAGAGCCATTCGGAGACGCACACTGCTGCGCAAATATACACACAGAGACATGAGAGGGATGTGAAAACCAACACCAAAATATAAGCACGTAAAATAGCCAAGACATAAAGACACACTAGGGGGGGAAACAGACATTTAAAGGGTAATTTGGCTGGACCTATAGAACAAGGCAGCTCGACAGAATGAGGTTTTGGGTGTCGACACAGCTTGCCAAAGCACGGGGCGGGACAGCCTCGCTTTGATAAACCATGTAGGGACACAAAATGGAGGATAACACCGAGGCAAGGTCAGAATTTCTTATGATAATCTATAATTAACCCACCCAAGCAAAAAATGGCATCCAAAACCCCCCATTGAGCACGTCACAACGATTACAAGAATGTGTTACTGGCCGGTCTGACGCAGCAGGTGTTTAATCTACGTGATGCAGAAACGTCCCAAAAACAGCCATTGACCGCCTCCTTCCAAAACTTCTACGACTACAACTCTAACTCCCACTTCTCTGGCGGCCAACAGTCAACCACAGTAAAGCAACAGCCGTACTGCGAGGTGCAGGCAACAGAAAAATGTACTCGTAAAAAATAAGCCAACACAAAAGACAGCTAAAGAAAGCCAAGTATGTGATTCATAAACAGAGTAAAGAACAAGGGGACAAGGAGAGGAGGGCGTTCTTAAACACAGAAAGGAAAGCGAGGGATGGTGGTAAAGTCAATAAACAGAAGGTATTCAGAAATGAATAAACAAATAAATAAATACCAGTCCAGAAAGGGGTCGGAAGCGTTGTGACACTCACTCTGTACTTTGTTGCTGAGGAGGGAAACAGCTGGTGAGTGAGATGGCACGAAAAAACAGAAGGAGGATTTCATTCCAAAATGGGCTGTCCATTCACCAGTTAATAAATGAAAAGAAACAGCCTGTCTGCACTGAAACATGGTCAGCTGTCAAATTTGCTCAATTCATTCCTGAAATGCAAAAAAGGGAACAAATCTGGCGACATTTTGGCCGAAAAGGTTTCAAATTTTGGAATGCAACCCTTCACCCACACACACACACACATACACTAACACACAAAGACACACACACTAGGACATTCACACTCACTCAACCTCTACAGTTTGTTTCCATCTCTTTATCAATTCATTTTCCATTGTCCTCCTTTTTTTGCAATCTCACGTATTTACTCTTTCTTGCATCACTCACTTATCTTGCACCGCTCTCTTCTGATCGGTCTTTGCATCTTTTACAATATCTCCCCTCAATCGGAGTTTCATCTCTCATGTTCCTCTTTGTCTGAACAGTGTCTTTCATTTCAAACATTTTAATTCTCTAACTACGTTTTTGCAAATCAATTCGTACCATTTCAGCATCCATGTTTATCATTCAAATTCAAATAATTTGACTGTCAATGACGTAGTGTATCATGCACTTTACCCACAATGCCGAGCAAATTGCTGTAACTAACTGTAAAGATGTTTTATGGTATTTTACTGTGTATTTTGTGGTATTTAACCAAAGGTTAACAGTGTACACCACTGCAACAAATAAACTACTACGACTACAAAATACTTTTTATACACATTGCCGAAATATTGCATTATAATGTAGTAATAAGCCTGTGGTGTTGAGGATAAATCATACAAAAAGCAGTCGACTGCCCTGAATCTACCATAGAATATCTACTTAAGAGATTCTTCATGCACCACTGGTCGCAAAGTTTAAAGTCCCTACTTTGTGCTCGGAAAACAAAAAAAAACATGTTGGAATTTCAATGTTGTTCCTTTCTAAAACTACAGAAACGAGGAGTTTGGATTTAAACTAATTTATTGGAATGTGACGCACCTTGCAGCCCTACATCAGCAGAACTGGGACTTACAGTTTAATCAAAAAGAAAGAAAAGAGACCGGAAACTAAAATTGACTTTATGCAACACTCGAGTCTATACTTAGCCATTTGCCTTTTAAAGTATATAATAATCAACGTGTGAATATATTTTTGTCTGCGTTAATTAGTTTTTTGGCAGGATTACAGAAAAACTACTCAACCAACTTCAATTAAATTATGTGAAGGGGTGGGACAGAAGCCAAGGAAGAACCCATTTGATTTTGGAGTGGATTTGGGTCAGGGGGCAGATAGATCCTATTTTAGTTTTTTTTAGGGGACTGATATCTATGAGTGCGTACGATTAGGTGCAGATCCAAATAAAAAATTGGTGGGATGTGTTTCTGGCCAGTTTGAATTCTAATGTATTTAAATGTGGTTTCATACGTGGACTGTTGGGCCTTGGCGGAGGTTTGCAAGTTTGCTGCAGGATGCAAAAGCAGATGTCTAATTAAACCAACAAACAGCCTTCTCGTTCTCTCTCTCTCTCTCTCTCTCTCTCTCTCTCTCTCTCTCTCTCTCTCTCTCTCTCTCTCTCTCTCTCTCTCTCTCTCTCTCTCTACCTCTCTCTCTCTCTCTCTCTCTCTCTCTCACACACACACACACACACATTGTATTGAAAATAAATAGATATTTAACCTTTACAGAACTCCCAGCTTAAATAAAGATCACTGATACACAGACACAAATGTACAGAGCACGGTAAAGTGCAGAACATACAGCACACAAAGTAACGACGAGTGTGATTCACAAGATGATGAACACAGATCCTGAGCATCTGTAGGGAGAATTTAACTCTTTAGCACGGTTGTTCGTTGTTGCACCTGTGAATGAACTGTATGATATAATGTGTGTGTGATATAAAGTGGCCCGGAGGCACGTATATCAAAGCAGTAAAGGTCAGGACTGCGTGTACGTGTGTGTGTGGCCTGGGCTCACCTGTTGTGCTTCTTCTTTTTTTTTTTACAGGCGGACCTGTGTGGATTGTGTGTGTGTGTGTGTGTGTGTGTCTATGAGTGAGAGTGTGTGAACTTTACCAGGAGTGAAAAGGAAAGACCCCTGTGTACACAGAGAAAAAGGGATCAAAGACTCCGACTCTCCTGACCAGAGGAGGACTGGCCCAGATCAATCCAATGCTGGTTTGTTTTGTGTGTGTGTGTGTGTGTGTGTGTGTGTGTGTGTGTGTGTGAGTGTGTGTGTGTGTGTGTGTGTGTGTGTGTGTGTGTGTGTTTTAGTATGCGCAAAAGCGTACGAAAGAGAAATAAAAAAGAGAGAAGAGACAGAGGGAGAAAAAAACATCTATATACATGTTTAGGTTTATTTCTAAATGTACTGTCAGTGGATTAAAAGTGTGCATGTCGACCTATGAATGTTAAAACCTTTATTCTGAAGCAAGAGATAACACTTATTATTGTATCGATGAAGAATATGAATGGTTCACCGAGGCTCACTGTGATGCACAATTGCGTCACACACGAGTCAGACTGATACCTGAAGAAGTAAAGGTTCAAGCTTACACAGAACAATTCAATTTGTAGGTGCAGTATATTGAGCATTAACAAACTCCTCAATTAAAACAAGACGGCCGGAGGAAGAGTCGGGAACTCACGCTGCGATGGAGAGGTTGGCGGCAGAGAGCGGGCTGACGTCAGCCACCTCCTTGGCTTTCTGCAGGGCGATCTTCTTATTGGCAGCCTGCTCTTCCTCCTGCTCATCCTGCACAGACAGACAATGAGGAGGGAGGGAAATCTCCAATGAGGGAAACAGATGGAGCAGAGGAGCAGAACTCCTGTAGCTCTTAGAATTCAGAAAAGAAACGGAGATGTCAGTTAAAGCAGTGACTGCAGTGAACCTTTGTCAGCTCCTGTGCGTTGGCCAAATTGTCCACAGCGATGGCCAAGAACACATTGAGCAAAGTGTCTGAGAACAGAGTTAAAGGAAATCCAGCATGTGGGCGTTTGTTTGAACAACATATACACAAAGTAATCGACGTGCTGGCAAACACTGGAGTATTGAGGTATTGTGTGAGTTCCACTGTCGGAGGATACAGTTGCCAAACAGTGTGAGGACGATGAAGAAGATAGAGAAGGCCATGCCCTTGTTGACTCCGCCCTGAGACTTGATGCCATCGTACATCACCATGTTCCAGTCCTCACCGGTCAGGATCTGACAGACACACACACACACACACAAACGTAAATAGTAAGACAAGGCCATACCCACACCAAGGACCTCTAGGGATTTGAAGATTGATTGATGCTTTGATAGAGTACATAATATACACCAAGACACAGTATGTATTTATTTAAGATGCAAAACAAAGTCAAAACTAAAAATCAGCTTCTCTCTCTCTGTCTCACACACATACACACACACACACACACACACACACACACACACACACACACACACACACACACACACACACACACACACACACACACACACACTGACACCTTTAAATACAGAAAAGACTTAGCACAATTCTTTTTTTGACTAATGACATTTAGGAATACAAAACTTGACTTCTACATTTCAAATCGTTCCCTAGTGTGCAAATCCTCTTTGGTCCTTTAATCGTTACCATCCTAATCCAGTCCCAGTCTTCTCCCATCCCTCCCTCCCTCCCTCCCTCCCTCCCTCCCTCCCTCCCTCCCTCCCTCCCTCCCTCCCTCCCTCCCTCCCTCCCTCCCCTCTGCAGTTCATTGTCCTCTGCTCACCTGGAACACTGTCATTATTGCTGCGGGGAAGGTATCGAAGTTGGTCGGAGGAGTGCCATTTTCAAAATTAAACCTAGCAGGGGGAGAAAAAAGAATATATATATATATAGAGAGAGAGAGTTGGAAAGAAGACGTGTGAGAACAAATGCAGAGAGGGACAGGAAATGAAAAAGCATCTTGCTAGCACAACAAATATCTGCTCTGAAAAACTGCACTGAAATGACTTTGGCGGTTAGGAAAAAATGAATCTCTGAGCAGAAAGTTAAATAAAGACTCCAAAAAAGGGACGGAAAGAGGGAAAGAGCGAGCAAAGGTGAAGGCAAACAGCACTGACTGTCCTCCGAAGAGCTGCATGCCCAGCAGGGCAAAGACGACGATGAAGAGGAAGAGCAGGAAGAGCAAGCTGATGATGGACTTCATGGAGTTGAGCAGAGAAACGACGAGGTTACGCAAAGATGCCCAGTACCTGACAGACAGACAGACAGAAAGCATGTTTTTTTATTTTGGATTTTATTCTGCGACATCTTTAATATTACGTCCTTGTGTGAATATAAGAAATAACATGACTTTGTAACGAGTAACCGACTCACTTGGTGACTTTGAAGATCCTCAATAACCTGAGAGCTCGCAGCACGCTGATGCCAAACGACGTGCCCGGCTGGACGAAGGACCACAGCACTTCGAATATACTACCACCGATCACCTGACACAGATACGAGCACACGCAAGCGTCATGATGAGCACGTAATGTGAACTCATCAGCAACTCATCGATGTGTGTTTGTGTGTTTGTGTGTTTGTGTGTGTATGTGTACAGTCTACGGCTGTGTGCAGCGGGACTCACAATGCAGTCGAAGCAGTTGAAGGAGGAGTTGAGGTAGGCCACTTTGCCCAGGCCATACAGCTTTATACACATCTCTGTCAAGAATATCCCCAGGAAGATGAATTCTGCAAAATCTACACGGAAGGAAGAAGACGAGAAGTGAGGAGGAGGAGGAGGAGAGGAAGCTCAAACGAGAGAGGAGACCTTGCATGCTTCAACCTTCCATTCATTCATCCCTCCAAAGAAGGGTGGTGTTATAAGTATGCAAGGGAGAAATAAAAATGTGTAGATGAACTATATACATGTAACAAACAGAGACCAACACTAAACTGTGTACAAGAGGAGGACAGATTTTGTTTGGATGTGCTCTGTCATGGATTTAGTCACGTTTACTTTAAGAATTTGCTCACCCACTCTCTTCCAGTAATCTGCGATGAGAGTATTTGTGCATATTGCAGAGATAATCTGTGCTGTGCTTGCACCTAAGTATGTATGTATCCCCACAATCCCTCCTACTCACTCAGAAAATCCGAAAGTGGTTCTGGCTGGTCATAGTGAACCACAGCCACACACATCGTGTTGAGGCCCACCAAACACAGCACACCCCAGTAGAAGGCCTGGGACTTAACGATGTGTCTGATAAAGAAGCGCAGCCGGCGCTCGCGCCTCTTGAAGGTTGATCCTTCGAGCTTGGAGCTCTTCAAGCTGGCACGAGCGAATGGGGAACCTGGAAGGGAAAGCAAGATAAATGTGATATAAGTATCTGTATAAGTTGGATGTGGGTTATTGTTATGTTTGTGTACATTTATCATCTAGGAAAGACAAAACCGTACACACGAGGATCTGCTTCCCTCATTGGTCACATAACGTCATTCTACTTGAGCATAGACATAGACACATTATATAGGTCCAATGTTTCTGTGGTGCTGTCCAGTCCCTAATATACAGTATATAATTGCATAGAAGCTTTGGATGAAAAGACTGGAAGAAGAGGGGATGGAGGAGAGAAGGAGAGAGGAGGCAGCAAGGCGGGTAAAGGTGAAGGGATGAGGGGGATTGAGCACATGAGTATAATCTACAATTTCCACTGTGAGGTAATAATTAATGAACTATTAAACCAATGATTAACTAATTAACTGATTAGTTAAGGTGTTTGGACCTAAAGTTTTTGCATTCTGGGATTATCATCTTCCTCACTGGTATCATAAACCTGCTAATCTAAAGTCTTTACGGGTCCTCACCCCAAAACCTTGTACTGGTTCGGATCCACGTTTCCGACCATAAAAGAGATCTGGGTCAGGTCTCGTTAATCAACAAAAAAAAAAAAAAAAAAAAAAAAGGTGGAAGGATGACGGGGGGTTAAAGACGAGAGAATGAAAAGAAAATGTAAGATGAGAAGAGAAGTGCAAAGCAGTGGAGGACAGGAGGGGGAAGGAGAGCGGGGTCAGGTAATGCTGATATGCAAGATAAGATAGCAACTGTATGTACCTGTGGTTTGTGTGTGTGTGTGTGTGTGTGTGTGTATGTGTGTGTGTGTGTGTGTGTGTGTGTGTGTGTGTGTGTGTGTGTGTGTGTGTGTGTGTGTGTGTGAGGCTCTCTTACCTACGGCCAGGTCTCCCTCTCCTTCCTCTGGGTTCAGCAGCTCAGCTTTGCTCTTATGGTTCTTTGTGGCTCTCCTTCGAGACCCTGTTTAAAAAAGCAAACCAACACGTGTGACTATTGGACATGCAAAAACGTACATGCACTATAACAAAAATTAAAAATCCCTTTCATGCACAAACAAACTCTTACCATCATAACCGTTTTCATTCTCATCATCCGCCAAGATGACCTCTTCTGCAAGCCGCACACAAATAAAAAATGTCAGTACAGGGTAAAGTCACGCTAAATGTAGATTTAACGACTTCCACATTATAAAGCAATCTTTTTGTTGTTGTTGTTGTCATTTCTCATTTAGTTAAAATTGCAGACAGAGTGTTTGGCCTGCACCTGTCCTTGTAACTCATCGCTTCTCTTCTCTGTTTTCAGCCGCCTTGTTTTTATGTAGATCGTCTTTTCAAGATGATCAAAGCTCTGCCCTTTTCCTATCTGCCCCTTGATCTGCTCCTTCCAGCCTCCACCTCTCCACTCCTCTTATCCTCTCCACATCTTCGCTGCCCTCACCACACAGGGCCACAGCGGAGAGAGGCAGCAGAGAAAGGGAACTGAGCCGGGTCTCGTGCATTAAACAAGTGTCTTTAATCCTGTGCCAGAGCTAATCACTTACATTCAAACGGTTGGGTCGTGATTGTTAAAGGGTCAGTTTGCTTGAAAGTGCGCGAACATCACGACTTCAAAAGCTAAATTTATTCTTGTTAATTGGTTGTTTTCTCAGATGTGAAACTCCAAAGGTTCATGTCTATTCAGACGGTGGAAGGACTATGTGTGTCATACAGAGTCCTGTTGTCATCACCTATACGGGTTGTGTCTCCCTATACTTCAAATCAATTGGTTTGTATTGTATTCACTATTCAAATACTTCTTTTACGTTACAAACGTATTTTCGCTTGAATGGAGGAAATTAATGGAACAAGTGATTAATTTTGTTAATTTTGTTTTCATGGTAATATCATTATGGTTTTTAGTACCAGCATCACAAACTCCAGGCGCAGCACTCTACACGAGTTAATATGCAATCAAATGAACAATCCCATCATTCTAACACTACGTTGTCAGAGTCAAACACAAAATATCCTGTGAGGCTGAGCTTGGCTTCTAGACCAGTAAGGCTTCCAGTGTTTAATGGTTTTCACACTGCAAACAAACTGAACTTGATCCGGACTGACACCACTTCATTTAGTCGGAAAACTTAACTAAACTGAAAATTCTTAAAGGTCCGAACCAAAAATGCAATTCAACACATGACAGATAATTTTGAGTCAACTGATCAACTGACAAATGTCGAAAAATCACTTTAAATAACCTCCTTCCAAATGTTTACACTGATATTATTCCAGTTGCTCTAGGCCACAAATCCATGCAGCTGCTTCACAGTAAAATTAAAATAAATTGACACCATAGTTATGTCTAGAGCATTCCTGATCGATTGAGAATTGGAATGTTGGGGAAATAGTTTGTACAAACCAGCTTTGCAGATCCACTCCAGGTAACCATTGAGTTCCCTCTCAATCTGCTGCTGTCTTCTGAGCTTGAGGAACTCACTCCTGTTCTCCACACGCTCTCTCTCTTTGGCAAACTCCCTGCACACACACACACACACACACACACACACACACACACACACACACACACACACACACACACACACGCACACGCACACACAACACCCAATATTAGTGGACACTCTTAATGTGGAAATTTTGTGTTAGTCTGGCACTATTGTTTAATATCTCATATATTAGGAAACAGATGACAAATAAGCAACCTTTATTGTGACACTTACCCTGACAACACACCCAGCACCAGGTTGAGCATGAAGAAGGAGCCAATGATGATGAGGGGGATGAAGTACATCCAGTTCCATGCACTCCCTGAGACATCGTTGCTCTGGAAACACACACACACACACACACACACACACACACACACAAACACTTTAGTGGTAATCAATGTTTTGCTCTTCCCCTTGAACTCGATATAACAGCACCTAAGCTTGCAGAAGCGTCACCTTGTTAACAGATTATTAAAGCGAGAAATAAGAAATTCACCACAACTCATCACAACCAAAGATTTGATCGACTGACAACGTGATCCCTTCTTTAATGCGACTCTATCAGAAGGCGAATATAGAGCTTGCTTGACCAGTGAAGAGTAGTCTGCAGGCTGGACAGCTAAAATAACTACTGCTGCATGGATCAGCTGTGATGTGCATGTTTAAATCTGTCTTCACACCCCTGCAGAAAACACCCTTGTCATTTTTTGGGCCTGTTTGTCAAATTTAGATGCATTTTCAGTGTTTGCATTTACAGTGTTTGCATTAACAGTGTTTGCGTGCAGGTGCTCTACACTGTTCCTAAATACTCATTCTCATTTACAGTGATCAGGTTTTCCACATTTGCCTGAAACTCATTTAATACCCAGACAGTGTGGCCATTAAAAAGATGGAGGCCCGTGCACTCAGAGGTGCGGTCTACTGCCGCTGGAAATATAAACAACAGCAGGGCTGACATGACTTTGCTTTAAGTCATCTCAATAAGTAAATGGATATCTGCCACTCTATTTAGCTTCTCTGAGCAGAGTAAATAATGTATAATGCTGTGCTCTCTTCCTCTTCGTCTCTACCACCCTCCTCTTCTCCGGACTCTCCCTCCTTCCATTTCCTTTGTTCACTCCTCATTGTTTTCGTTCTCCTTTTCCTTTCATCGTCCTACGAAATCGCTTCCTCCCGCTTTTACCAAATGTAATTCTCTCATCTTGATGCTCGCTCGTTTTATTTCTTCCTCTACTCTCTTCCTGTCTCTGTCCAATCCCTCCATTCTCCCTCAAAGTCCCTGATCAGACTCTACATTGATTCTTCATTTCACCCTTTCTCATCTCCACATTCTGCTCTCTTTCTCATTGCCTCCCCCCCCCCCCCTCCCCCCATAATTTTCCTCCATCTTTCCTTCTTCCCTGGTCTTGCCGCTGTGTACCCAACGTACCGCAGACCCTTTTTTCTACCATTAAACTTTTATCGCTCCCCTCCCCGGCAGCTGCAAGAATAACTTGGACTGAACAGGCCCTTTTAAATATAGAGCAGCAGCGGGAAGGAGGGACAGTGAGTGAGAGGGACAGGGGGGGAAGGAAGGAAGGAAGGACGGGTGGAATGAAGATGGAAAGAGGAGGGAGGGTAAGAAGGAGAGAAAAAAAAAGATGGAATAAAGAAAGAAAAAAGAGCAACGGGTAGAATGTGATTAACTGAGGGGGAGAGGAGAAGGGAGAAGAGATTACTACAGTAACACTCAAAGACCCTCATCTACCTCTGGTCTCCATAGCAACCGTTGCCAATGACAACAGGGAACTATTCAGTATTGGGCATGAGCGATGACACCGTTCGAGACCTGCTGCCGATTTAATGGGTAAATGCACCGTTTGCACAGGTGAAAATCACCAGAAGTCTTAACACTTAAATTGTATTGTTTTATTAGACGGTTGCGTTGTTTGTGCAGATTCAGACTAAAAATGTAAAATATGAATGTGACCGTTGAAAACCATGTTAGAGAAACACAAAATTCCAGATATTTTGAGGCTGTTTTATCCGAACAAAATGGCCTCCAAAATGTGTGAATTGTAACTTACAACATTGTATAAACCAAAGAAAAAAAAAAATGTCTCTGTTACAAAACTATAGATATTCCATGACTCTCTCCGGAGAACAGACGCAACTGTTTGAGAAACGTTAGAGGCAGAGTTGAGCCGAGGGCACATGGTAAACATGTACGAGTGCCTTGCTCAGGAGGTGAAGGGTCAGAGAGCAGAGGTCACACTTGTCTCACAGAGCACGGAATCATAGCAAATTAACAAAGCCAACATCAGCAGCTGAGGCAATGAATGACCAAGCGTTATTATGGTTCAAAAGGGCGAAACAGTCGAAGAAAGATCATTTGAACGGACAGAATGGTGCGGTTTTGTCACTGAGTGTGTAAATGTATCCAGCAGTACATACATAGTAGAGCAGATCGGTCCAGCCCTCCATGGTGATACACTGGAAGACGGTGAGGATAGCGAACAGGATGTTGTCGAACTGGGTGATGCCGTAGTTGGGTCCCAGCCAGTATTCTCTACACACGGTGCCCAGTGGACACAGCCGCGACGGAAGCTCCGTCCCACATGGAAACTCTCTGCGGATCTCACCTGGACATGGGTGGAGGTGGGGAGGCGTTTCAAACAGAAGGCAGGCACACCATAATAAAAAGTGGTTCGCTTTCTGAGTACCAGTGACACAGCAAACTGGACAAACCTAATTATCTTGTATGGACATTTGAGAATCCTCTTTAAAGCTCAATAGGCCAAATTAACTCATCCTCAAAAGCTGTATTGAGAAAAGGCTTTTTTTACACAAACTAGCGCTGGGAATATTTGAAGTGCACTCGAACAAACGCTAACACACATTCCCCAAAGTACACAAACACACTAACTTCTTTACCTGTGTAATTGTCAAAGCAGGTTGTGTGGAATTTGCCCATGTAGAACTCCAGGCCGATGATGGCGAACATGAGGATGGCGAAGAAAAGCAACAGGCCGATTTGCAGCAGAGGAATCATGGCCTTCATGATGGATTTGAGCACCACCTGTAGGCCTGGAGGAAACAGTGTACACGATTAGTTTGTACCATGAGGATTAGGTCCAAGGATCTTTTAATTGTTAAACTAGAAAAGCTATCACTTTACGACTACATCCCTCACACATTTAGTTGAGATATACAAATTTTAAATATAAATAAATATGTTTTTCATCAAATAAAATAATATATTCAGTGACTTTTAATTTCATGCCAAATATTGTTGTGGAAATTAATCTAATTTCTGATGTGTGTCACACATTGTAATGGAACTCTTAATTTGGTTTTCACAGGAAGCGTGGTGACTTTAATGATGAGTAAGCCTTGGTTCGCCTGTTCAGCCCTGTACTGGAGTCAAAGCTATTAATAACACTGCAGTGGTGCCGGAACACAACTGCCACTGTAACATTTTAAAAAAGAGCCGAGTGCATAGGAGAACCACTTTGGTTGGAACACTTTGGGTGCATTATGCAGAGAAACACAGAAGCTGCAGAAAACCATGACACATAATGCGTCTTCGAGTCTTCCAATAAAACCTGAAACTGAAATTTAACTAACAAGGAATGACATGGACGCTATTTTGTATCTTCATTTGTCAGACGAAGAGTTCCGACTTACTGGGAATACCGGACACCAGTTTGAGGGGCCTCAGTACGCGCACAGCCCTGAGGGTCCGCAGGTCGAAATCTGAACCCACAGTGGACAGGATCCTAAAGAGAAGGAGACAAATGCACAGACGTGTGCACAGGCAATCAATACTTAAGCTGGTCAAGCTTGTCACTGTCAGTCAGCCTCTCTCTGCTTCACGCCGTCTGTCTCACTTTTACACACACACACACACACACATATACACACACACAATAACGCAAACACATGCCAGGTCATTAGAAGCAACTGGGTGAACACTATGTAAATCCTGCATGAGCTGATCAATAGAGCTGACAAGTGAGGAAGGAGTTAGAAGTGTATCAGGATGAGAGAGAGACTATAAAACCAAAAAGGGGAAAGAGAGGCGGAGAGCGATGGGGAGACGAGGGAAGACGGGAAGACAGAGAAGACAGATAGAAAGTTGAAGGTGTGGAGAGAGAGGGAGCACTGGCAGATGGGGAGAATCAGAGATGCTGACTTGCTTCTTCCTGCTTATTTATAATCTGGGTACATTTAAATAATTTCTCTTCAGGCCGTCATCAGACTCCAGAGTGAACGCGGTGTGTGCACCTGTATCGCTGCTCATTATCTGAATAGATGCTTGTAAACACCATGACTGTGTGTGTGTGAGCACTTGAGAGGGTTAAGATGTTCTCCTGTGCCGCCAGACTTCCAGTCAGTCCCATCGTCTGACGCACACTGTGAATCATCCGCTTTCCCACTTCTCTCTCTCTCTCTCTCTCTCTTTCTTTTGTTCTGTCTCTCTGACAGATTTCCACTTTCCTCTGCTCCACTAAGAGGCCCGGTGACACAGCAGAGCTTTAATCACAGGTCTGAAGTCAGTCAGCTTTGCTTGGAAAACTCACAAAATTGGCACAAAGTGAAAAGCAACACCGACCCAGGATCTATGGATAAAGGTAAAACTCGCCTGCGGTTTCCAATGCAGCATTGCATTACCAGCAAGCTCCCCAGTGGCAGGTGCTCCATCACCAGAGTAAGCTGGGGTCCTTGTAATGACATTGTGTGATATCAAATGCCTCATCAGAGGCTGACCTGTAACTGAGAGGTTCCTGGTTTGGTCACGAGGCGCTACTGTACTTCAGCTTATCCCAAAAGAACAAACGTATGGAACGTAAACCCGCCTTGGTAAAAAATGATTTGCAGTCATGAATCGCCGAAATATATTTGAAATTGTGTCTCAGTTTTTCACTTTTTCAGCCAAGTGGGTTGTGTTGCATTCATGTCTGTGAGCAGTCAATCATCAAAAGGCGTTAATGGCTTCGAATGAACTCTGGCGAAAAATGAGGCCGTGGCCACTGAAACAAAAACACTGAGGGCAAGATTATAGAAACAATCTAAGTGCATGGTCTGAAGACCGCGTGCACAGACTGGATTCAGAGCGTGTCCAAAGCTACTTGGTTCAAAAGGGTTGAACATAATTACTCGTGGCTGTGTTTTTGTGTGGAACATGCAATAAACCAACCAGGGCACCATCTCATTCCCTTTGAAAGCCAGGTGCACTTGCTATAATGGTCGTGAGAGAGATGACACTTCACTGCATAGGAAACACATCTGCTCTGTGTTTATTATTAATTCCTGTCTTAATATATACCAATTAAAAATGTTAAATACACTGACTTCAGACCAGGTTTGTCTGGTCAACCACGCCATTGCTTTTCACTACTGTGGCTGAGGGGTAGAGCGGTCGTCCTCCCACCAGAAGTTCGGCGGCTCAACCAAAGATACTTCAGTTTCTTTCAAAGAGACTTTTTATCTTAGATTAAAGATTAGACTTTTATTTACAATACATTGAGTGGATTTTTGTATTTAATAATATATATGTATGCATTTAATATTTATCAACTATAGTATTTGTCAATGCTCTCAATTTACATGATGGTAATAATGATGAGGATGATGAGGATGAGAATGATGATGATGAAGAAAATGATGAAGAATTTTTCTCTAAAGCATCTGCTGCCATAAACAGTGTCACGCCGATGAGGCAGTTCCTCATTCACACCGTCTCCACGGTGACTGGGTCCTTTCTCATTCATAAGTGTTTCCATGGCAACAGGGACCTTGGCTCATTGATAGAATCTCTGTATCACCTTGGTAACAGGGCCGAGGGAGGAGCCTGATTGATTGTTTTTTATCCTTTGCTCTTCTCTCTTTAATGTAAATGTATCACAACTCAAACACATAAACAAACACACACGTACATAGACACACACACAAAAGCAGACACAAACCATACACACACACACATCTGTGTAGCAAACAGGTTCTGGTTGGATCAAACATATTGAGTGAGAATAATTTTCTTCACGTATGCGCACTGGAAAGTAGGTCATTTAGAATAACCAATGGAAAGCAATCTCTCCTTGTCGGGGACAGAGAGGCTACAGTAGATCTTACATACCTGACCTTAACACACACACAGGCAAACACACAGACGCACAACCTGCTCTTTATCCTGAGAAACACAAGTGATTATGGGGAAACACATTAGGCAATATTGCTATTACACAATCTCCCCGCTGAGCCCTTCTCTGGGGAATCTAACACATTATACAAACAATCTTTTTCGTCAGCTCTCTCCGTCTGCGTTCCTGCTGACTTCAGCGAAATGTGGCTAATTATCTTTGTCCACATCACTGACCAACCTGCTTCATCTCCCCTCCAAACTCTCAGCCCCTCTCGCCTCTTTGCTTTCCTCCGCTGCCACGAATCAACCCTTTCACACCAAACGTATCCCCGCAATCACAAAAGCTCTCTCATCTTAAAATGTGCTGTTAACATTCTATCATACAATTAGCAAATTTTAAAAAAACATGCGTTACGATGTCAGATAAAGAAAACACATGCACAAGTGAACAAGAAGGAGGCAGAGAGGGAGGATGCAAAGCAAGATCGGCTATAAACCAAGGGTAATTGGACTAATAATCAATAGTGGGGATAAAAAACAACTAGCTCCTTCCCAGTGCCAAGTCACTCAGGACATTCACAACAACACACACACAGACACACACACACTTTGGCACAGAAACACGGTGGACACAAATCTACCGAAATCCAACAAGGTTGTAAAATGAGCAGCTAATCTATTCAGACAGGTTAAGTGCCATCTGTGTGTTTGTCTTTGTATGTGTTTAGAGACAGCGCCTGCAAGTGCACCAGGGTGAGAGGGAAATGGAAAGGAAGGTTTGATGTGGAAATGTGTGTGTTTGTGTGTGCGCGTGTGCAGGTGTGTGCGGGTGCTCTGGTCAGTGAGGTATCAAAGGGTTCAGCCAGAGGTGGGTAGAAAGGCCAAGTAGCTTTCATGTTCAAAGAGCGAAAAACACAACCGCCATTCATCGACTGCTCAAAAAAACCCCTCTCTGTTTGTGTTTGTCTGTTTGTGATCTATGTATAACTCCTGTTGTAGGGAACTAAAGCTGTTTAATCTAGCACCTTATGGGGATTGTGGTAGAGGGTAGGTTTAGGTTAAGTTTAGGTTGACATTGAGGTAAGGGATAGGATTAGGGTAAGTTTAGGTTAAGGTTAAGGTTAAGATTAGGGTCAATCTAAACGAATGTAAGCTGATTTAATTTCCTCATGGAGGTCATTGAGACACTTTAATGTTAATATATTTAATATATATAGTTAATTTTAGCTTCATTTAAATACAAATTTCATAAAGCCTCATTCTTCCTCTCATCCTTCATTATGCATGTCCTCTGCCTCCTTCCTCTCTCTGAGTCACTAATTTCTTTTTCTATGATGATGCTATTATTCCTCTTAATTTTTTTGTCCTTAAATAACTTCACATCAAACACGATAGATGCCCTGAATGAAAAGAAAATCTCCAGCAGCTGCAGCAGAGCACAGGTTGGTTCTTTTGTCAAATTTTTACACGGTAATAATCGCATGCATTTAAAAAAACGAGTGGGGGGTTGTTACTAGAGACTTTAATGTCATCTGGACAGTAACTGGGAGAAACCATTTATTCTTACATGTCGGAGCTGCATCTCCAGTGCAACAGCAGCAGTGCCTGTGCCTTCCGGAGAAGATTTAACTGCTGTGTCATGCTTGCTCAGAGGCTTATACTTTTCAAAAAATATAAAGATTTCCTATTAGAAAAGACGGGAAGGGGTGGGGGGTGGTGGGGGATTATGGGAGACCAGGCATTTTACTGGAAGTTTTAAGGACTGCTTCACTTCCTCCCGCTCGGCCTCTCCCTTCCTCTCTCTCTGCTTCTCCGACACTCATCTTCTCTCTTTCAGGCTCTCTGTTGTGGCACGCCGAGATGAGCTTGGCTTCCTGATTGCTCTTATTAAAGCATAAGGTGATTGTGCCAGACTGTGTGTGTGTGTGTGTGTGTGTGTGTGTGTGTGTGTGTGTGTGTGTGTGTGTGTGAGAGAGAGAGAGAGCGAGAGCGGGAGGGAGGGAGAAAGAGGGAGGGCTGAGAGAAACGAACATCAGTTTCATCGGTGCTTTGTCAGCAAAAATGCGGAGGGTTTATGTAACCCATGAAGCTTTTTTCCAAATCACCACATGCACACATACACACATACGATGACCTCAACCTAACACGCTGTGCCAGTACACACAGTTTTACTACACGACTTGTCAAGTGAGCAAACGGCACAGGAAAAAGTGTGATTTAGAACGCAGTGATTTATTGTATGCTTCAGTTTTAACGGACAGAATTAATGTAATGTGAAGGCTGGTCACTGAACCTGGCATCAAGAACAGCATGTTCTGATGTAATTGTTCCCTTCCCATTACCGATTCACACTACCTGGACTTCGTGTATCGGCCGACACAGAGTAATGATATGATGCTAATGTATTTTTAATAAATAACAACCTTTATATCATTTTTTAACAGCTGATGCTTCTCACCCTGTATGAAAATGATGGCTGCTATCATTGTCACATGGCCTGGCTCAGGTTTAAATAACAAAGACATAACCAAGAATAAATAAGATCTTCTGTTATTATCTAGTTTGACTGTAATGACTGAAAAAGAACACAAATAAAGCAATCTAGGAAAACACAATAATACTATCCTTTAAATTGATCTGGTAAAAAGCAGCTACGGTTTATATAAATAACTTAGAAGAAGGAAATCACGTAGCGTCGCCCTTCCAAACTGAAATCTTGCGTCATTTTTTTACTTGCGGGAATTTGCTGACATTTAATGCTACTTCCACTGGAAATAAATTCCTCCTTGCCGCTGTAAAAAACAGTATTTGCCAGTGGCAGTACAGTGCCACTGCAGTTTTGGAGCGGCAAAGAAAAAGTGATGGTGTTTGGCACCATCTGAGTCATTTCCAATGCGGTATTGGAACATCTCTGTTTGTTTTTTACAGCCATTTATAACTAATTCTTGGGGCTTTGTGATGTTACTAAGACAAATCTGAGACAAGAGCTCAGAGCTGCGGTCAACTGAGGGTCTGCAACAGTAAGACCTTCACAGAGATTTAATGCAGATTTTCCCTCTTTTCGCCAAACATCACTCATCTGATCACGTTAATCTGTGAATACAAACTGTGGCACACAGACCAGCGTGTGACAGCTGCAAACACATCAGCACACAGCCTGCAGCGCTTTCATAGATATGAAAGAAAAGAAGGAATGACATTTCATACAGTCACATGTCACACGGATGGATGCACTAACAGACACATGACATGATGGGTATAGAATTGAACATCCAGCATTTGAGTCCATGTGATCGTTGCGCTTTATTTCTCTCACTGCATTATGTCATCTATTTACTCTGGCCCATTTCTATGACCCATAATCTAATCGGTACAGTAATTCCATCAAGCTAATCCTATCAAGAGTCTTAATTCTCCCTTGTTGACACCCTTTCCGTCACAGGCCCCGACTGCATCCCATTTCTTCCCTTTGCCCTCATCTTCACCATTTCACTGAGCTTTAAAATAATATGTCAAAATCATAAATAAGATAAGGCTATTATGTGTTGACAGACTTTTATCACTATCCCTCATTTGTTTTCCATCATTTCCTGCAGTGTAGGATGTGTGAAGACCGCACTCGGATCTGCCTGAGGTGAAATGCATTTCAGGACGCAGCCTTTCCCACAAGCTGTAAATTAGGTTTAAGGCCATTCACCTCTCAGACCAGGTATCAATCTGGGACCGTGTTAAAAACAAAGGCCCTGCTCATTCCTGGCATCCGTGATTTAATCATAAGTTTGTCTGTGTCTCGGACCACTTATGATCGGAACCTCACTTTCCTCCCCTGGAAGAAAACTAAGAGACCACTCCAGATTTGTCTTCAATCTGTATCTCCAGATGTACGCCACTCATTTCATTACAATGTCTATTGAATTTGGAATTGTGTCTGTGGCTTAAAGAATAGAACACAAATGTTTGTCTTTTCCTAACACATGTCTATAAATAATAAAAACCAGGAAAACTGATAATCTTGAGGTGATCTCTTCAATATTTTTGAGAGCTGTACGTCATTTTTATTAGAGACCAAACAATGTTGTTTTTGTGTGTGTCTGTGTGTGTCTGTGTGTGTGTGTGTGCGTGTGTGTGTGTGTGTGTAGGAGAGAGACAGAAAGAGAGGAAGGAAGTGTGGGCCAAGGAGAGGCTGAGCAAATCAATGTGCTGCGTTCAGTGCAGCCTCACAATGAAATAAGGTTTTACTCATTTGAAATAGTAAAAAAGAAAATCAATATGTGGTCAACGTTGAGAAGGTGGCAGTGGCCACAAATAAATCAATGTATGGGAAATATTTATGGTTCATTGTGAAACTGTGGCAGGTCAGAGGACGTCAGCTGAGTAGGAGATCGCTCATGTGTGGCCCGGCGCACATCTGTGCTCACACGGTTAATGGAATGTGGCCAGCGATTGTTCACAGTGGCTATTTTCATATGGATCCATCGCCTTTGTTTTCTGTAACTTACTTTTTACTCACTTTATGGATCTGATTCATTCTCTCCCAAAGTCTAAATGTGTTTTATAGACACCGATCATCAGGAGAGACAGTTGATTTCTTTTTATTCTGCTGACTCACAGATTATATTGCTCGGCAGATAATTAAAGTGGTTCTGCACAATAATTCTGATGAATGTCATATTTCTCCAAATTGTGCTAATTTGTCCAAAACCAGTGATTGTTTGTCATCCTCTTTTCTTCAGTCTCTCTAATATCTGTTCCCTCTGCCCCCCCTCGACCCCCTACCCCCTGTCTCTGTATATATTGTGGTGACATTTGTTCACTACCCGGGTAGTTGGCTACCTGCAGCTCAGCTCTGTGATCCGACTGCTGCCTCGCACAGAATGGGGCCATTCATTAGAGCAAAGGAGCAGGGAAAACACTCACACTGACACACACACACACACACACACACACACACACACACACACACACACACACACACACACACACACACACACACACACCACATCTGATGCAGACCGCGTGAGCATTTTTGTCTTCATGCAGGTTACAAGCTGCTCATGTGTTCGGCTCGTGCCTGTTTGCTCGCCACTCACCCTGTGCACACCACCACGAAGTCCATGACGTTCCATCCATTCCTCAGGTAGGAGTTCTTGTGGAAAGCGAAGCCAAGAGCCAGGATCTTTATTCCAGACTCAAAACAGAAGATCCCAATAAAGTACGGCTCGGTGTCATCCTGAGGGGAGAAAAAAAAGGAAAAAGGAGGATGAACAGAGGTTAAGGAGGAAAAAAGATAAAGTGAGAGAGGTGTTGGTAGTTGGGGTCTTTTCTAACTTTTTTAATCTATATAAAGGTTAATGTGATATGTTAATTCTGATTAAGAGAAAATAGATTAATTGCACTCTTTAATGCTCCTCGACACAATATGGGATGCGAACATTTCCGTGCAGGCTGCAATCTACCTTTTGCCAAAAGATTTGTAAATGCAATATTTAGCTTGCTTTTCACAGCAAATATTGATATGAGATTCATTTTATTTACTCAATCACTATATACACACTAATTTAATTACCTTACAACTCTTTGACACAACGTTCTTTTTTAATGCTGTGATAATGTGTCTTTCCAAAATACTGCACTGCACGATCCTATACAAGATAATGGTTTGTATGAGAATGTGTATGGTTCTCTCGTGTCGTAGTTTTTCGAGGTGAGAAACCATCCTTGTTTTCTTTGCCTCTCTTAGCTGAGTAGCTGCATACATCTCCACCGAAGCAAAATCAATAAGGACTCTGAACTGTCGCCTGGATTTAATCATGTTTACATGCGACTCCCACACGGTCCCGTGTCTTTTTAACTTACCAGGCGTTCAGACAGCGGCGTCTTGTCTCCATCAGGCAAATGTTGTTCCAGAGCCAGGACGATGCAGTTGGCGATGATGGTGGCGAGAATCATCCACTCAAATGGAGTGAGGAAGGTCAGTCAAGGAACAAACACTTCCACAACCATAAATCTGAACAGTTAAAAAGTACAGATTGGCATGAAAGGTGCTTTTTTTTTTTTTTGTACATAATCGTAAAATCATGTGAGTCACCTTTATAATTTTCCAACAAGATTTGCTGCAATATGCTGCATCGATTAAGATAATCACATCCCTTAGTCAACACATATTTGTGCCTGTTTTCACCAGGGACAGTAAAAAAGCTTTATTTCTGGATTGGAAACACAATTTTCAATAGACCTCTCTCTACTCAGGCAAAAGCCCAAACCTGCAATACGGATTCAATACAGGTTTTACTCTACAGTGAATATTTATCATATCTTCCATTCCTTATACTGCATTTACAAGAATGTGTCCATGGAAATATTGGCAGGACGTGAATAGGACCCAACATTGAGGAACACAAATTAAACCATGGCAGCGTTTAAAAGTCAGAACAGAATCTAACAAGTCAGATTTAAAAACCTGGACCAGAACTACAGCTCTGAGGGACTGATGTCTGGCCTCTCGCTGACACCCACACCCACGCACACACAGGCACACACACAAACACCCACACCCACACACACACACACACACACAACCACACAAGCTATCATTATGAGTCAGTTAAATATGTTCTGCTAAGTGTATGTTCTGGTAACACACCGCCCACACAGACCAAACAAAACAGATAAACACTCACACAAACAGCAACATGGGGCTGTATGAAAGTGTTAGAGTGTGATGTCGTGGCCTGGAGACTGAGTGAGATTTACTGTGACATCACCGTTTGGCTCCATGTACATAACGTCCGAGGGCGAGGGAGAGAGAGAGAGAGAGGAGAGAGAGAGAGAGAGAGAGAGAGAGAGAGAGAGAGAGAGAGAGAGAGAGAGAGAGAGAGACGAAGGAGGGAGTATCTCATTATACAACTAATTTTGTTTGTCACATTCTCTAATGCGCACACACAAACACACACACACGCACACACACACACACACACAGAGGCGGTGTCTTTTTAAATCAATCCTCCTGTCTGGTTAAGGTCACAAGATAAATAGTTAGATTTAAAATAGGAGCGAGAGTGAGAGAGAGAGAGAGAGTGAGTGCAGATGTAGAGATGAATGAGGGATCAGGACGGAGGGAGGGACGGACACAGGGAGAAAAAGACGATGAGGATAGAAAGATGACAATTATGACATTTTAAAATGAATATAAAGTGTAGTGAAGTATCAATATTGACAGTATATAAAGGAGGGATATGAGCACCGGTCTGTTCCTGTTCTATTCTTTCACCCTTTTCCTACTGGCGTGCCTCCTTTGGGAGAAACCATTCCCATGGCGGAGGGGAGGAGGGGAAAGTTTGAATGGTGGAGGAAGAATGGCAGAGCTATTTATGGAATCATACATCCCATGTGTGCAAGTGTGTATGGATGGCAGCATGTGTGTATATGTGTGTACACCTCAAAGTCGTTTGTTTTCGCCGGTCATGTACACCTCAATGTGTGTGTGAGTGTTTGTGTTCACGTGTTTGACCGTTCCACACAGGGACACGTAACTCTAACACCCAGGGCACCATGCAATTAGCCTCCTTGCCCCCCCTCAGCTATGTGTGTGTGTACTTACGTGAGTTTGTGTACATGATGTATGTATATTAACGTGTTGTGGTCTGAGAAGACAGAGGGTCGCAGATTGAAAAAAAAGGGAAAGAGAGGGAGAGAGGTAGAGAAAGGCACCAGGAGGCCGGGGGGGACAGATGGAGCCACTGACAAACAGGAAACTGACAATCGAGGCTCCACCACTCACCTACTGCAAGTGACAATATACATACAAATACAAACTAGTGAGTACTCGTTGTCCGCCATCTCTATGGCAAGATCCAAAAGATGCTGAAGTAGTTGTGGCAGCACAATGCTTCTCTCTCTTCTCTCACGTCCGAGCTGGTTTAGTTTAGCTCTTATCTGGCCTCTCTTCCCTTTTGGGAACTACGATACTGCAACCTGAGCTTCTTCTGCACACGTTATAGCCGACTGAAGACTGAAGCAATTGCTAGTTATCATATCAATTTGTGTCATTATCAAGTGTATCAGGCAGAGAGGGAACACGGATGAGGGGCAGGAGAGAGAAGAAGGGAGGCAGGGGAAGAAGGGGCGGAAGAAATGGGAGAGAAAGATGAGACGGAAGTTTTTTCCAAACAAGAAATCTGGATGGTACCAGGGGGGAAAAATCAGATGTTTCGAAATTTAGGTCATAACATTTTAAGAGGAAAAGTTGCGTTAATACTCCTTCCTGACCTCCTGTTCCAAGAATTGATTTAAGGTTATCTTGGTTGTACCATATTTCTAATGTTAAGTTTGTCCACACACCAAACTTCCTCATAGGAGACACTGACGTAGTTATAGGTGCTTGAAATATTCACAAGAAGCCTCCTGTGCACACATACAGATATATATACAAAATTCAACACATGACTCACGCTGTGCCATAAACCTTTTAATAATAAATCTCCTCTTCCTCCTTCCTGAACAGATCGAGCAACATGGCTGAGAGAGAAGAGGAAGAATATCGGGTGTGAGAGAGACAGAGAGACAGAGAGATCAAAATATGTTGCTCTCATCCTCTCTCTCCCTTCATCTTACTTATGTTTTCTTCAGTCTCTCTCTCTTTTGCTTCCCTTGTGTCTCTCCCTCTACCCATAGTTCTGCACACGTTTGCTTTTTATTATTGGGGCAGGTGTGTGTGTGTGTATATATATATAGTGTAATGGGGACAGCAGCAGGTCGTAGACGGAGAGGTCCGCCAAGAAAAGAGGAAGTGAGGCCCTCAAAGTCTAACAGTGGAGCCAAATGACGCAAGCACACACGCATATACACACTGGCACTGGCCTTTTCTTAACCTTGTCCATCACCCCTCCATACAGTCTCCATCTTCCCTCCCTCTCCACCTTTTCTCCTCCTCAGTAAAGCCCCCGCCTGCTCTTCACTGATATATTTCTCCCTCTCTCTAACCGGTTAAACCTCATCTCTTACTCCTATACATCTCCACTTCCTAATCCCCACACCTTCTTCCATCCCTCTATCTGTCTGTCTCTCCCTCATTCTTTCCAACATGTCTTTTCCTCTCTGCTATTTCCCCTTCTTCTTTCTCTCTCTCTCTCTCTCTCTCTCTCTCTCACTTTCTCTCTCTCCTGTATTCTCACATCCCTCCTTCCCATTTTTCCTCCATCCACCTTTCTGTCATCCAGCACGTCCATCAATCATCCAAGTCCCTATCATGCCATCTTCATTCAATATCGAAAGAGAGAGGGAGAGAGAAGGAAGGATGTCACATCAGCAAATGTGCATGGACACAAACAGCAATAGGAAATAAGGTTGCATGGTAGGGAAATATATGAAAGACTAAATGAAAGAGTGGAAGAGAGAGATAGAGAAAGAATGAAGGAGAGGAGGTGTCCTGTGGGCACAGAATGATTGAAAAGAGTGAGTGGTGAGGAATAAAAAAGAGGGATGGGGAGGGGGGGGGGACGTAGCAGAGCGAGGGAGACAACAGTGAGGAAGAGGGAAGGGCAGAGACGAAGAGCCCGGGAGTGCAGAACGAGGGATAAACTGAGAGAATGACAGAGCGGTGGGAAAGTATTGCGGCATTTTCTTCTCCTGAGCTGGTGTATATGCTCTGTCAAAAGTAGGTTAGTGGCAGAACACACACACACACACACACACACACACACACACACACACACACACACACACACACACACACACACACACACACACACACACACACACATACATAGCAAGGGAGGGGGAATGAAAGGAACATAGGAGAGTGGGTGGGAGGCAATACATCATACTGTCACATACAGTATGTAAGTGTGCCACTGGTATGGAACCACTGCAGCCTTCACCTGCTTCCAAGCATCGGCACGAGTGAACCGTCTCAGCACCGACACTCACAGGGAGCATAACACTCCCCTGTTATCTAATCAAGCTGCACCAAAATCACACACACTCATAGATATCAGCTCTCTAAATAGGCCAGATTTTTCGGCATCAACATCCAGGAATTATTGGAATAAGGAAATTGGTGTTAATGTCAAACGAACGCTCATGATCTCATAATGTTAATACAAGGTGATTCTTACATCCGCGCCCTCAAATTGTAAAGGTTTCTTCCCCAAACCAAGTGCCATGACAATCTTGCCAACTAATGAACAAATGCAGATGATAAATAACTTGGGCCACGACTTTCTGTCCAAACCCGACTGAGCCAGAGAGAGAATTAGCCGAGCCACTCCCAAACCCGACAGGCATTCAGTTCTCTGTGTCCAAGCCGGTCCCAAGACCTTAATATCTTCTCAAAACTTTTGTCCAAACCAGACTCATCGGTTCCCAGTGGGACCCGGGTCAGGTATCCACACTCTAGTGTAAACTCATATATGTGCTCAACATACATACACCACCTGGAAACTTCACTACGCTACACTTGTCTGCCAATGGAGTCCAGACCAGCTGCTACCCTTTGGGAAGGTGCCAGCCTTCCTATTAATAACACAAAGCATGATGGCACACGCAGGCCGCTCTCCCTCACTATTTCTAATAGGCACCACCACTCTTATTTGTTTACTGTATTAACACTTGTATAGCTGAGAAAAACCCGGATCTATAGTAGCAATCAGGTCATTATATAAATCTATAAACTTGAGAGCGACAAGGGTCCGGCTTTGCAATCAAGAGAAACTAATGGAGCCACAAGCAGAATGATTAATGTCCAGTATATTGTCTCCTCCTTCAGTTGTGCCTAGTGGATACAATGTAAAGAAGGTATGTTAGCTGAACATTTTGTCTCAGCTTTTTCCATGAACATAAAATAAAACCCATGAATGTACTTTGCTTTTGCTGCATACATGAATCCAGAGGGTTTAAAAGCTTTCACATGTAAGAAAGTTATATTCTAATGTTTTGTGTTATCCATTACGCTTAGAAAAATGACATCAGAAGCAGAACTGCCACTTTGCAACCTTCCCTTTTCTTCCTCACTCAGCTTCTATGTGTCCTTCCCTCCTTTCTCCTCCCTCCGTCCCTCTCTCTCCGTTCTGTTACATTATGCAGCAGAGCAGCGGCAGAACAGCTCGAATGATTACTTCATTTTCGTGTCACTTTTCCCTCAGAAGCGATGATTTGATAAAAATGAATAAGATTAAGCGCTGTGGTTGAGACCCATCTAATTATTTCGATAATCAGCAGCCATAAAAGATAAGAGACATGGCTGGAGTGCAAGGGCATCGCACACATGGGTGTTATGGGCGTTGCAGAAACCCAACTTTCACAAAATAATAACAAGATTATATCCTATTAAACAAATAGAAGGAAAAAACTTCTGCATCATCTCATCCGTATTTGTTCACGGCAGGTAGATAAAGGTATAACTTTACACAGGTGAGCAGTCAAATTAAATTAGTTTTAAGATTTGCCCTCATCTTATCACAATCACAAACACTTTATTGATCCCCGAGGCTAAATTGGGTTTATTACAATAGCTCCAAAAAATTGAAGACATGTAGATAATAAAGAAAAAAGGGTGTGCAAACATATGTGCATTTATAAAATCCATGCAAAACTGTTTTATTTACATTAAGGTGAGTGAAGGGTGTAGTACCGCACGTGAGTGTCCCACCAATAGATTATATTCAAAGAGGGACGACATGACAGCTTCCCAAAAGTGAAGCCACCTGGTGGATGGTTAAAGAATAACTCATAAATCCTGTCTCCTCTGTGTTAGTTGATGGGACATGGACCAAAATAAAAAGGCAAACATGTCTTGTTATTTTAGGTATAATTGGTTTTAATTACTTATTTGATGCTATAAAAAAAATCCTGATCGCTACTCATAGAGTCTGGCTCCAAAAAGATGGCAGGATATTTTGTCTTCACAGTGGGAAGTCGTCCATCTTTATATATAGTCTATGGTCCCACCCTTCAAAAATAAATATCATATCTTGCAGTGTAAGTTTATCTTTATTTAATATATATGTTTGGAAAAGAAGAAGCAGTTTTCCCATTGTTTGGCCAGGATTTAAAGGAGTCTAGTGGTTCTAGTTTAAAGCCAAGAAAAAAAGAAACCAATACAACATGGAATCAATTAAATATAGAATTTCATATGCAAGGTAAGACAATACACTCATTTGACTGTGAGGGCTCTCCACAGCAAGAAAATGGCCTCCACTGAGCAGCACTGTATCATGGGACAATATTCCTCCCTCTCGAAATGCAAAAAGAGAATCTACTTTTCCTGTCACATTCAACCCGCAACCGAACGCAGGACAACAACTTGGATCAGAAAACGATCTGGGACAAACCCCAAACCAAACGCATTGTCCTCTAGGCAACAAAACATATAATGATTTTACAATTATTCCACTTTAGCGCCGTGTTTGGCTGCGTTGCAGAAACAAACACAAGTGCCTGAAGGCCAGTTTAGCCCTGCTTGGCCTCCCTCATTCTGATTCAGCATCAGGCGCTGTGTATAGGCGCTTCAGCCTCTCCTCCTCGCTGGCTGTTCCATGTGGCATATGTTGTGTTGCTATCTCACCCCTGCCACCACCTCTCGCTTTTCACCCACATACAGCCAAGCTGTCATTTTGCACAATATGCTGTCGTGTGTGTGTGTGTGTGTGTGTGTATCAGTGTGAAGTATGTGACATTTTTAGTTCAGAAATGGTGCCGCAGGTGTGTTGATATGAATGTGTACCTGACAGTACTTGCTGATTTAACTATGTGCACTCGTCTGTTTTGTCTGCCAAAGTGTGCGTGCATGTGTGTGTGTCTGTGTGCGCGAGTGTGCACCAACACAAGAGCCCAGGGTTTGCCTAGTAACAGCTGAGGCCCATGACTAAAGAACACGGGCAGGGAAAAAAAAATAAAAAATCAATCCATCACAGACTCTCTCTCTCTCTCTCTCTCTCTCTCTCTCTCTCTCTCTCTCTCTCTCTCTCTCTCTCTCTCTCTCTCAGTCTCTCTCTATTTTTCTCTCTCTCCACGTATCCCAACACCAAAAATAGCTCTGCCCCACGTCACTAACCCCCCCCCCCCCAACACACACACACACACACACACACACACACTCACAGACGAAAAACGCACTCTCAAAGACACACACACCTAATGTGCACACACGTCCAAACTGGCCTGCAACTGAAACTGAATTATTCAACAGAGCCAGAATGCACAGCTAAGAGAAAAGGGAATGAGAAGAAAAATGCTGAGGGAGAGGACAGGGAGAGAGAAATATCAATCCTCTGTCCGATGGATGTGAAGACAATAAACATGGACACACACTGGTCCGGCCCAAGGAACCGAGGGGGGGCGGGGGGGTCCATCAAAGCTGTTCATCTATATCAGATCTTTTAACAGGTTAAAAACTGGTCGCAAAAAAACCCTCCTTTCATTAAAACAAGGTTATTTTAGACAATGCAAGGAGACATGTCCTCTGGACTAAACCTTCATTCTGATCTCTGCCGTGTAAAAGCTTCTCTTTTAAATTCTGACCACATCCGATGTGTCATGTCAGAGCAGGCTTTTCAGGATGAAGGTAACAGGCGACGCCTTGTCCGAAGCGATGTAACCGTGAACTAAGACGCCACTAAATGAATTTGATGTGGTGTAAAACATCTGCACACACAAGGTTTGACTCGGGCAGTGGGCTCAGCAGAATTTGCCAGTGCACGGCTACTGATACCAGATATTTCTAGTGTGATTTATTGTCCTGTTGCTATGCAAGCAGCATGTTTCCTTATTGATTTTGCTTCCATTGCTCAATCGCCATATATGTTAGAAGGGCCATGCATCAAAGAAACTGCCGACGTGAGGCATTTATCAGACTCCAGAAGCTCAATTTGCAATCTCAATACACAGGAGCTTTGCATTTGTATCTAGTGACCCACACACTTCCCTGACAGCACATTACCAAGACGCTTTCAATTTACTTTCATTCATTATGCAATTTGTTAGCAATTAGAATTGAACCCAGTGGAATGTTATTTGTGAATGTGGGCTATACAAATAAAATTAGATTGATTGATTGATATCAGTGATCTCTGTCGTAAAGGTTTTCCCTTTCATGACCTGACCTCTTTTTTCTAATGACAAACAAAAGGTTATTCCCTTTCTATTAGAAAACACTCATACTTGATTGTTGTGATTTAATTTGAAATAAAAAAAAACTAATTCAAATGCTGTGATAAGAAACCTAATACTATGCCGGTACAATATTGTGAATCTTTTGGTCTGAAAGTTAAATGCTTCATTTGAGTTAATCTTTGAACTTCCTCACATCGTTTCATTCATCACACGACTTTCTGTGCAAATATCAACTGTTTCAAAATAAGGGAAGCGAGAGAAAGAGTGACAGAGAAAGAGTAAAACCTAGATTCCGCACTACCTTGAATTACCTTAGTGTTCATCCACCTCAAGGTAAGAACAGGACAAAATCGATAACACAAAGATATTTAGTAAGAAGAAGAAAAACATCTATATAGATTAGGCTTTCTTATAGGTTCAATTTGGTTCTATATCTGCTAGTGTTTACTGTGTGTGTGTGTGTGTGTGTGTGTGTGTGTGTGTGTGTGTGTGTGTGTGTGTGCGTGCTTATGCAAACCCCAGTGTGGAGTGTGCCTGTAGGGACTCGGGATACGGATCAATTCACACATTTATTACCAGTCAAAGGTATGAGGTAGGCAGATTGAGCCCAGAGGGCACACACACACACACACACACACACACACACACACACACACACACACACACACACACACACACACACACACACGCACACACACACACATACACCACATGCACACACACCACATGCACCTCTTGACAATTACGAGCAAAGAAAACAACTGAAAACTTGCAGTCACCAGGATTATTTCTGCCCGATATCCCCTAAACGTCTAATTGTTTAACGAAAATAAATAATAAGAATAGTAATAATTTGCTTCACAAAAAGATGAAACATCCAATTAGAAGCAGATCAAGATGCAGTGGTGGAGATTGAAGACAACAGAAAGAAATGTAAAAGAGAGAGAGAAGAGGAAACAGTCGCACTTTCAATGTGTGTGTGTGTGTGTGTGTGTGTGTTGTGAAATATGTTTAATCCGTTACAGTAAGGAAAGTTTCCTCACATTCAAGCACCAAAAAACTCGACCCTACAGGGAGAATAACTCCTGGTTAAGAACATTGGTTATGATGTGGATTGGACGTGTCACTGTTGGTTGGGTGAGTGTTGGAATAAATGCTCTGTCAACACAATGCATGTCGAAGCGACACAAACAGGTTGACGTGTGTTCTGGCTGCAGTGTAGCTGCCGGCCAACCCTGAGCGTTTGTCTCTCCACCACTTTCTGTTAAATGATTTATATGCAGACAGGCAGTTTGATTCCCTCTCTCCCTCTCCATTGTTTCTCATTAGTCCATTCCACTCTATAATGTCTCCGTCTTACTGACTTTCTCCCTCCCTCCTCTATTTCTGTCTCTCCATCGTCCATCTCTCGACTTCAGCTGCACATTACAAGGACAGAAGCCGCCTTTTACCTCCATCTCTTTCTCTCCCTCTATCTCTCTCTCCTCTGCTTAAGAACAGATCATTGTATCCCACAAAGTGCAGACTCACACAACTGCCTTTTGCTGGGTGGTGAAAGGTAAGAGGTTGGTAACACTTGATATTAGGGGGTGGGAACGGCCGGACACCTCATGATACAATATGTGATACATGGGCCACGATAATGATATTATCGATGATGCTGTACACTTTTCTAAAAATCAAGTCTCTGCATCAACTAAAGAAAAAACGAAGCCTGTTGTTTAGACTCCCTGTGAGCAGAGTACAGTAGTGTTGGATCTCTGCTTTGTAAAAGAAGGCAGAGAGAAAGAGAAATCGCTGTAAGAATGACTGAGCAACACACTGCGATAGACCTGCGAAAGAATATTAAACAACACATGCCTATACACCCCCCCCCCACCACACACATGTGATGTTAAGTCTGTGTAGTTATCAGCTGACAGTTGCAAGCTGGAGAAAGGCCAATAAATAATTTAGATTCTGCAGTGAACGTAGATCACTGACTCTCCACATCCAAAACACCCCGGCCCGTCTCTAAGTCTCACTCTGTCGGTCTCTCTTCATGCCGTATACACTGTCCATAACTGACCTAACTCACAAGGGTCCTTGTGAGGTATGCTGCTCACTCACAGACCCTGTGCTCCCCCTCCCCAATTTCCTGACACTTTCAGGAGGAAACAAATACAACGTCGCACCACCCAGTATTTGTTAGCAGCTGAAGAAAAAAAGGTCAGTTTAGTTTTGCCAAAACACACAAATTCCAATATGCTTATATTATTTTAGCAGCACTGAACTGGTGAAAGTAGAGGGGGAGGGGGTGGGTGACAGCATGTATACGTGGAAAACACAAAACACATGACTTCCTATAACTTATGGAACTAGATCAGTACCATAAGTTGCACTTATATCTGCAATTTATCATCGAACAAACCCGTATATTTGTCATTTTTTAAAAAAAATAAGATTCATATATAATCTGAAAAATCAACAACAATGATGAATAAAAAGAATCCTGGATCTGCCCCCTGATCCGGATCCACACCAGAGTTCTTTCCTAACACCACATCCTTCCAAGTTTCGAAGTAATCCAGTAGTTTTTTGCATAATCCTGCTAATTAACAGACAAACACCAATGAAATCATAACCTCCTTGGCAAAGGTAATGAGGCAAATCTATGATCTGCAGAGCTGCCTTAAACTATTTTTTTTCTTTTTTACCACAACATTAGAAACACGAGAGAGAAGCAGGAGGAGCTGGACTGCTCAGTGAAACAGCTGAGCCAAGAGATTAAACTCAAATGTCTTGAATGGTCATTTGTTCTCTCATTGATTCTGGGTCATATATGATCAGATATAGAAGAGGGAGATTAAGGCCCGGACACACAACACAAACATCCTGGGCTATACAACACAAGCAAATTCACTGATAGCACTCTATTACATTCTGCTTAATTAACAATGAATAGTTTGCAGATTATTCTCAATAATTTCTCTGACTCAATATCCTCTGGTTAACTCATAAAAAACTGATCTGTATTATATTTCATATTGAGCTCTTTCTTACTATAGATAGCTAGAACATATATTGACTTCCTCTCCATTTACAACAGCATGGCAAAACACACTTGAGTGTGTGCTGATGACGCATGCAGCACCATATGGTGTGCATGTGTGTGTAATTGTTTGAATGCTTAAATCAATGTCCTGCAGAGGCACACATTTTAAATTTGCTGACATTTGCTAAATATTTAGAAAGAAACATAAAACCAAACACATGAAACATGCGTTTGCCGGATAATGGGGTTTTCTTTTCGTTCGTACATCCGGTGTATAACACCTGATATGGATTTCACAAGGTCAAAGGGGCATTTAGGGTCAAAGATCAGATGAGGATTTCATTTCTACGATCCTATAAGACTTCCTCCGGAGTTTCAAATTTCCCCCAGCATGTAACATGATATCTTTTATATCTGAGCACATTATCAGGACACTATGTAGGATGCATGCCCAGGGCATCTTCATCTGTACCTGGTGATAGTGACCAGATTAATAAGAAACCTTCAAGGCACCAAACTACAAACAGTAAACACAAGCACTGATACTCTGGGTGAATCACAGTGGATGTGTGTAGTTCAAAGTTCACCTCTGTCATCCATCCGCTGCCATGAGGCCTTTAAAACATGTGGGTCCACATCATGTAAACACACTACCAGGCCTCAGGTAGCTGCTGCCTCACCTCCAGTGAAACCAGACGCTGACATTAGCATTCCTCCCCCTGCAGTTGACCGCTCTGCTCCATGACTTTGCAGGAAGGACTTATTAGATTAACAGCGACGTTTGTGGAGCCACCGTTTGTTTCCCCCGGCGCCCGGCGGCGTGTGAGGCCGAGGACAGGAAGCTGCGGGCGGGGGCAGAGCTACACCTGGAGCCGTGGGAGGAGGGCCTGGTCGCACACTTGATGGACAGGTGCACAAGCACTGATTCACGTTCACATGCTTGCAGCTCACAGTCTTTGATATTAGATTGATTTCACCATTTTCCTATAAAGGTAAAGGGGAGAGAGCTGTGTATTTACTCATATATATATATTGATATTATGTTTGTGCATTGTACAAGTACTTGAAGAGGGATAACACAGAACTGATCGAGCAAAAATAAGTCTTTAAAAGTAAGCGAAATAATAATGCTGCTGTTAATAACAATAATAACAAGACAATGTTTTTCTACAAATTGTTTCATAAAAAAGAAAATGGCACCTTAATGGGTCTGAACTCTGTGGTTCTGATTCTCATTAAGCAACCAACTATTTCTCTACTGTATCTAAATGTGGATGTGAGCGAATAGTTATTTATATGGTTGTCCCATGGGTCCAGAGTCAGTTCACAACTAAATAAAGCTGCAGGTCATAATTCTGCTGAATAGTGGTTCCGTCGAAATTCACACTTCAGGTGTAAAAAAGAAGAAACTGTTGCCACCAAATCCCCAAGTACCTGATAAGACCTCTGTTGGCTGCAGGTTCTGATAAAATCCCCCAGAATTCCTCGGTATTTCAATGAACTATTTCACTAATATTTCTGAGCTATTCTCTGCTTTGTATTAGGGATTAGGATTTACTTAATTGCTGGCTATTAAACTGTCAGTGAGGTATTACACTTATCAGTAGAGAGAAAAACCTCTTAAAATTAGAGGTGTGAGATGGATTTAGACCGAAAGTCAATCTTTGACACGAGCAGGGAAAAAGGTCTGGAAGCTCAACGCTGTTCAGACGAAGCTCACGTGTCATGGACGTTTGAGGCGGAGAGCTGCAGTGGGGTCTGAAGTTAACTCGGACGACCTTTTAACTGAGACAGACCTCGTCCTTACACCACCTCCCGCACAGCAGCTCATTTAGTTGGAGCTAAACTTTTCAAAAAGGACAATTAAACATGAATCAGACAGATTTAATTCAATCCTTGGCAATAAATGAGTAATTTAAGAACTGATTATAAATGAGACATCTGCGGTTTCAAAAACACAAAGAATTTTGTCATTGATATATCGTTCGATGAAAATTTCGGATGTGAAATTGGTTTTTCACCACAAAATCAATTTGGTTCCTTCTTCTAACCTCAGCTTGGTTAGTTTCCCCACATTTACCAACATAATTACATCATGTATCTCAAACGTCCTCAGGCTGGGCCACAATATACCACATTTGGTCAGTATAACTGTGTATGTGCTCACTTTAGGGAGGGAGGGTAGAAATTATGTTACTATAGGTGCACCTCGTAATTTATTACAATCAAGTAAACAGCAACACAGCAAAGCACAGCCGCAGAAATAACCAATAAATAGAATCAACAGCCTGATACAGCCTCAGCAAATACTGGACATTAAAAGCTCGACAAAAGCAGGGGGTGGGTTCAGAGCTATTGTGTTCGATGGTGGCGTTACTGTTTGTATCAAATACCTCAAACATGTAAAAAACCCTAAAAGCATTCATCATTATAGTTTCAGACACTTGACATCAACTAAAATACACAATTCTACTCCTAAAGCTGTTTAAAGATTAGATAAACCAAATCATTTTATCTGGAACAGTGCCTCTCAGCTCGTTCACTTTACAGCTTTGCACATTACAACACATATTGAACTAGTTCTCTTCATGTTTTTGATTATATTTCACACAATCACTGGAGCACAGGGGCGCCCTGGTGTCCCCGGGTTCGTGGCTGACCTTTCATATACGTCTCTCTCGCTCATTTCCTGTCTTCTTTCCGCGTTCAGCTACCGTATCGGACAAAGTTGTGTGACGATTGCCCGTGTTTTTTGATATTTTGAAAGATACCAGCTCTATTCTTGGGTTGTTCCTGTCTCCATCTCCCCCCATGCCCCATGCTGACGGCAAAAACAAGAACACTCAAAGCTGACTGTGTGCTTAATTTAGCTAAAGATGTTTAAGGCTGTGCAGTGTTTTTCTTTCACAGAAGACAAATTGTCAGGATGCAAAGCACAAAAGTAGCTAAACAATAACATCATGCACAACCGCCGAGCCCTGAAGCTCAAGCAGCTAAATGGAAATCAACTGTCATTAATTCATTTACACATGTGCTTTTCCATCTGTGACACGTCAACATGTCTACTCGTTAGAAAGGTTGTTTTCACGGGACAGAATAAGAAGTGAAGTTTAGTTTTCTGTGCAAAACTATCATTCTCACTACTATTTGTGTTTTATTTTGTTCTATAAAGAATTTTGGAGGCGAAAACTCTCTCTCTCTCTCTCTCTCTCTCTCTCTCTCTCACTTAAACACATCTGTCATTTAGAATAGTGAATAGACATGATTCAGAGGCGTTATAAGTAGCTCCTGCAGTTCCCCGAGCAGCCCAATTAGTGGGTGTAGTTATGTCATAGCTCAGGCATCAGAATGGATCAATACAATCATTATTTCAATTTCCGCTCTTGTCATTAACACTCACACAGAAACTTGCTTTTGTGCTTTTGGACAAATAAACACAAAGCCGAAAAATGGAGACCTCGCACAATCTCTGCCCAGAATGGTGCAATGTGTGCCAGTTTCCATAACAGATGCAAATGTGGGGGAATGCTGCAAATTTGAAAATATCACAATCTGTGTTGGTAGTATGCACGCACACACGAGCACACACACACACACACAGGGCCACACACACACACACACACACACACACACACACACACACACACACACACACACACACACACACACACACACACACAAACACAAACAAACACAAAGATTGAAAGGATAGCACATTCATTCAGTGACACCTGCATATCATGATTAAGAGGAGGAGCCTCAAAATGGGAATAAATGCTAAAATAACCTACTGTTAATGCACAAGTTAAGAAAAGCACAAGTTAATAAGCTACCATGCTCACGCCTATCTCTCTCTCTCTCTCTCTCTCTCTCTCTCTCTCTCTCTCTCTCTCTCTCTCTCTCTCTCTCTCACACACACACACACACACACACTACCTAGAGACACCTGCATCGTGCTGATATGGGAGCTTGTGTGTACACTGCAAGGATACACACACACGAACACACACAAACGCACAGGGACACTACACACAAATTGTAGCTGCTTATTTTCATCTCTCTTCCTCTCTCCCACCTTGCCCTCCCTACCACCCTCTCTCTCCTGTGCCTCCATACCCGCGCTAGGCCTTAAGCCTACTGTACATGCTGACATCAGCAGCCAGCAGCGCCCCCTAGACACCCCCCCACACCCAAACCCCAACCTCCACTCACTCTCTCACACACACAGGGAGCGTATATCAAAGCAGGTCCCAGACCTGTCAGGAAATGACTAACAAATGGAGCTGGTGTTGATCTACAGCCCCATAAAAGAGGCCCCTGGTTCATGTCCCCTTCCCCTTAATTACCTATAAATTAGCCCACCTGTCCAGCGTGTCCTGTGGCCCCCCGTGGCCCCTCACATGCTCTTGCATTGATGCATCTTACACCTTTGACTTTGGGTCTTAGTGTAAAAACCTACACCTCACGGAGCAAGAACAAAACAAGTCAGACGTCTGTCAGCACTTTACCTGATCCGCGGGCATGGTCTAACAGCTTTCACTCACTGTACACTGCCAGGAAAAGGATATGGCCATTCGGTGATCTTTTTGGCGTATTTTCTCACAAAGTTGTCCTCACTGAAAATGAACAGCGAGCGGTTGACGGTGAAACAGTTCTGGCGCACGGGGATGGGATTATAGAGGGCCATAGTCCGGGCTCTCTGCGCCATAGACTGCTTGTACATTCTCTGGGTCCCGGGCCCACCGGGTGGACCGTGGCCATGGCCGTGGCCGTGCCCGTGTCCGTGGGGGCCTCCTTGCCTGCCACCACCGCGGCCGCCCTGGCCCCCTCCGCCGGGCCCTCCGCCGTACCTGGACTGTACCTCGTCTCCGAACCGAGCCATTCTCTGGACACCGAAAGCCAATCTTCACGAAGCAGCGGAGAAGGAGACCGATAATGCTCAGCTGTGCAGCCACACAACATTACATCCCATCTGGATCGGAACGTCTCATATGCACAACGGGTTGTCTCCTGAGCTTCTGCTGAACACCTGCACCCGGCGAGCAGTGCTGCAGCTCTTGGCTTCTAGCAGACGAGGACGCCCATGTACCGTCTCCGTCTCTGCGCGTCGGTGCCAGCGGCCGATTGTAGGTGTGAGGAGCTGGAGCGTGTGGTCGGCTGGTTGCCTGGTGGCAGCGTGTGGTCACGGTGTGGTGGCTCAGTCCCTTCGTGTGTCCGCACAGAGCAGGATTCGTCCCCAGCATGAAATCATGGTGAGACTGTAGCGCGTTAACATGAATGTTTCATGTTCTCCATGGTTCGAGCCTGCATCAGAGCGCACAGCCTCCTCAGCCTCTCGGAACGTATGTCTTTCCTGCCATGATGCCTTGTAATGACTGAAAGATCTTAATGATCACACAGGCCTCAATTAACCAAATTGTTTTTTAAAATATCGGAATACAGTTATGTGCCTTTACATACAGCCGTCAGTGACGTTCGAGTTGGCATTCTGGAAACAGATGCGTCTCCGAAGATTTAAAAGGCATTGAAAGGGAAAAAAAGAGCTCCTGCTATTTATTTATTTATTTTTTAAAATATCCGCAATGTTTGATACAGTGTGTGGCGATAATGTGGCTCTGGAAGCTCACAGTTGTATTCCCAGTGCGCTCCGACAAGCCCTGAGACCGGGGGAATTGTTGCATTTCACGAGTCTGATTTCAGAAAAGCACAATCTCAAGTGGAAAGAAGGAGAAATACCGTTTTCCCTTTTGGAACGTCGCTGTCATCGTTCGTCTTGCGGCCGTGGAGGAAATATTTGTTCTCTCAGACAGACATTTCGGCAGCATCCTCCTTCGTTGCGACCATCATCTTCTGTCCGTCACCTGCGCGGCCATCCAGAAGCTGAGCGAGGGACACACGGACGGCGTCGTCAAAGACAAGGGGACGACGGCTGCTTCTCCGCCTCCTGACACCACATCATGATCCGGGTTCCGGTCGGTCGAGTTCCAGCGGTGCCGAGAAAGTCCCTCACCATCCCCGCCCTGAAAAGTCTCTACCTCCGTCCGCAATGATAAGCCCAAATGTCCTGGCAGCGCGTCCTCTCTCTCTCTCTCTCTCTCTCTCTCTCTCTCTCTCTCTCTCTGTCTCTCTCTCTCTCTCTCTCTCTCTCTCTCTCTCTCTCTCTCTCTCTCTCTCTCTCTCTCTCTCTCTCTCCTCTCTCTCTCTCCCTCCCTCTGTCTCTCTGTGTTGAGTGTAGACTGGTGCGCTCCTCACGGCCTCCTCTCTTCTTCCTCCAGCGGCCCCAAGGGGAGGAGGAGGAGGAGAGGGACCGACGGGAGGACGGACGGATGGATGGATGGATCGGTGAATGGATGGAGACTGAAAAATGAAAGGGAGGAGACCAGGTGTTTTCTGTGGAAGTCAGTGCAGACTCTCTGCCTCTGCGGCTTGTGCGAACTGTAACGAGAGCTCGCTCGGTTCTGCAGCTGCAGCACATGACGCACGCAGCTCGCTCAACTTCCAGACGTAGGTCACGGATCGAGGCACCGTCTCTCCGCCTGTTTGTTTCCCGGTTTGCTTCGGGCTACATGGCCCTGCCCAGTTGGACAGGACCCTTTCGTGTCCATGCGTAAAACAGCCAGTTGGCGTATAGATAGATACTGGGGGAGACATCTGCAACTGTGTGTCTGTGTGTCTCATGTTCCCACACACCTCTGCACCGACAATACTTTGCTTTGTATAGCCAGGTGTGCGTGTGTGTGTATTTTTTGAGGAGAGGGGAAGGGGGAGTGGGGGGGGTGTTGGCATCTCACAGCTCCTGCAAAGATATACGGCTGCAACCCAAGCTGCAACAATGACTGCGCGCCCACATTGCGCGTCAAAGTGTGCGTGCGCGCGAGTCTGCGTGCGTTTGTCAGGGAAGGTGGAGGGGGGGGGGGGGGGGGCTATTCTTAGCAACAGACATTTGGAAATTAATGGACGTAGAGAGCTCCCTCCTCCCTCCCAACCCGAAAAAAACGACTCGAGGATCTTCCTCCTCTTCTCTCTCCTCTCCTCTCCTCTCCTCTCCTCTCCTCTCCTCTCCTCTCCTCTCCTCTCCTCTCCTCTCCTCTCCTCTCCTCTCCTCTCCTCTCCTCTCCTCTCCTCTCCTCTCCTCTCCTCTCCTCTCCTCTCCTCTCCTCTCCTCATACTCCCCTCCTCCTCCTCCTCTTCCTCTTCCTCGACCATATGCTTTGCGCTATGGCACCGGCACAACAAATATTTTCAGTGGCATAACACCTATAGGAAACAAAGGCAAGGTGGTTGGACCAAGAGAAAAGAGTTGTTTTTGCTAGAACATGTGGGCTAATCCACTTCATCTAGAGCTGCTGAACAAAACGGAAATGATGCCGTTTCAGTCTGAATACTGGTTTTATTTCTATCCTGCTTGGACAGAGCTATCGTCTGTTTATGGAGATTATAGAGGTAGAAGGTATCATATTCAGTGATTGCCATGAGTCACCATTAACTACACGGTGGGCACAGAACACTGCTGCTGCGTTATGTCAGGCCTTGAACGGGAATCGATCACATCACAGGACAACATTTTCTTAATCTATTATGTGACCTAATTGACTGACTCCAGAAATAGCCGCATCTGTGAATGGGAAATGATCATACACCTACAGCGGGCTGTGCGGGTTTAAGGGTGACCGGGAGAATTAATTCACCTGACCGAGAGACCGAGTCAGGAGAGAAACCTTGCACGTGGGAATGCCAATCGATAACGGCACGACCTTAAACGTCCACACGATATGTCAGAATGGGATCGTTTTGCTTTTGTGTCCACTTAAGCAAGGCTTCCGGCTGTGAGTGTGAGACCAACCCCACCACAAGGGCATACAAGATCACAAAATGTAATTATCAATCTTAGATAGATATACAGATAGATGGAAAGATGAATGGATGGATGGATGGATGGATGGATGGATCATGTCAGGACCATGGAGAGCGCCACAAAACCAGAATTAATGCCCTGCTATTGTGGACATATCAGCACCATGGACAGCACCTCACTATTTTAGTACCCTAAGATTTATAGAAATAAATGTTCTTCCTTTGCCAGAAGCACCACGACACTAAATTACATACAGTGTAATGGGATGAGTAAGATTGAACCTCATAGTGGAGTGTATATGGTCATGAAGAAGCTCTGGAGAATTTAAGGTTACAGACTCCTGAGTGAGGGAGCAGCCATATTCTTCATTCACTTTGTACGTTTTGTCTCCAGATATGTCCTTATGTCTCACTTTTGAGCTGTTTAGTTTATGTCTGCTGCATATGTTCGCATCATAGCGTTATTTTAGCAACAAACTCAAAAAAGTCATGCATTTTTTTTATTTCAGAAATCTGTCTTCTAGTTTTATGGGCTTTCATATCTTGTGTTTGTGTGTGTTTGTTGTGTTTACACTTGGGTGAGATGATCTGTGAAATCCATATTGCCCCTCAGAGCTGGAGCCTTAGAGGAGCAGCAGCCCTCTGTCCAAACCCGTTATTCCACATAGCACAGTGCAAGAAGCACAGAAGAGCAGCAGCTCCAAGGCAAGCCATGCATAAAACATTCTCAGTGTACAAGAACACATGCACTGTCTCTATAGATACATGCTAAACATGGTGTACATATAGTGTGTTTGGCTGAGAAAATAATCCATCATGATATATATCTTTGTCCTACAGCTGTGTCTTTGTTAGACTGTAATCCTACCTGCAGAAGAAAACTACTAAAACCAACATCCTCTGTTTCATTTGAGAGAAGGAGAATAACTTGTTATGACAGGAGCTTTTAAAAATAAAACCACCTGCACATGGGGATCTAAACAAGGAGGAACATAATGTTTGTCAGTTAGTATCTGCTATTGTTATATTATGTCTTAGATTCCAGCAGGTTTTATGGAGTTACTCTCTTATGTGATTTACCTGTTACAGTCCTTTTACTTATAAATAAATTCTAAAATACTACATTGCTCATGCCCTTTGATAAAACATGCAGGGTGCAGACTATTGGCATGTTCCAGAAATAAAGTTTAGCTTGGTGCAGGTGTTACCACCTGGCTCAAGGCTGGCAACAAAAAGGGAGATCACACACAGATCTATCAATCAAAACTAATTTATTCAACTGAACTCTTACATCAAATTCCTGAACTAGTGAGGTGTGTAAATAGGAAGGGCATCAGTTTTGTCAGAAGTGTGTGGATGAGTGAGAATGTCGTGTGATGCGTGTTTTTTAGTGCAGCAAACCAAACAAAGGATCAAGGTTCAGGGTGGTGCAGCAGGCCCTGCTGAGTAAGCAGTGTTTTATGCTTTCTGGGAAGGCCCACCCAGATGGACAGGTAGGTGGCTGAAGCTCCACCCACCAGCATAGAGCAAGGCACACAGGCAGGTAGAATGAGAGGGTCGTCACATAGGTGAAGATTTACAGTTCCATTCTGTATGGATAGTGAAATCTGTGAGGAAGCAGTTGTGATGACAGCCCCATTTCCCAAAATTAAGTTAATGACTCAGCACAGCTGCATGGAGATAACTGAACGTTTGAGGACTTAATTGAAAAAGGACAGCAAACAAATTAATTGAAAAATATTTTGTTGACTTGAAAATACATTGTGTTTTTATGTACATGTCATTCAAGTGCCAGGATTGTTTCTCTGTCAGATGTTCTCATAGCGGTTGGCTGTGAGGCTGGACCTCAGAGACGAGGATCTAAAAAGGAGTTTTGTGACTCAATGATTCATAAGGCTGAATAATTCAATGGCTGGATGCATGTAGAGCACTCCGCCCCTGCTGAACTCGGTCCTCCACCGGCCCAATGCAGACTTACATGTGAACCTCTGCAAGACTGCTCCACACACACACACACACATGATTCAGTGGGAGACTGTGGTTGACGACCAAATGTAAGTTAATAGCATATTAAGGCATGGGTCGAAATTTTGTATTTTGCTGCGGCAGAGATGTCAACCTTTACATAACCAGAGTGAAAAGGAAAAGAAGGTGAAGAAGTGCTTCGCCATATAAAACTGGGTCAGATGCTGGAGGTGAAAGAACATTTAATTTAGGTGTAATATGAGGCTGTCAAACAGATGTAGTAACGGCAAACACACTGCGAATTGATATAAGCTTTAAAGGATAATTGAATAATGATGAAATCAACAATCAAGGGGAAGGAGACCTGTCAAGCGGCTCTGGAAGGTAGTTTTTCCTCAGATCTATTGTCCCAAATCCAAAGACACACTGGTGTATCAGGAGAGACCACAGAAACAGATGCATACATAAGAGGTCAGGTTTACCCTCCCACATTCTCACTGCCCTCTCCCTTATGTGTACGTGTCATAAGGTCCACGTTGGTTTGTGAGCTTAACCGTGAATTTGTTTTACCTTAAACAACCATTTGGGCAACAAGGTTTTGTTTTCAACCCTGTGTGTTTGTTGGTTTGCTACACGAAAAGGACTTCCACGAAATCTTGAGCAAGACTGTGGTTGTATGGATCAGGGAAGAACCCGTTCAATTTTGGTGCAGATCAGGATCAGTCGGTGGATGCTGGAATCTTTTTTCACTTCCTTTAACATTGCAGGATAGGGCATTTTGCAACATTTTCACCATTTCTCAGGGAATAACTAATGGATCTGAAAATCTGGAATATTCAGGGAACTGAAGTCTTTGAAATTTGGTGCAGCTTGACTGAATTTAGGCAGACTGCTTGGCCCCGGGCAGGGTCATTCGAGTTGCTGTACAGTAACGGCGGACAGGTTGCACACAGATAACTTCAACACAGACCACTGCCAAGTCTTTTTCTGGTGATTTCCGGTTAAATTGCATGATTCAACAGAAGGTATAAGGGGGCCTCCAGGACAAAATGACCGATGTTAATGCAGTGAATCATAGAAGCTTTAAATGAGTGCACCAACTGGGAATTAGAATATGAATCCAAAACACTCATCATGGCTGGATGAACGTAATGCTGGGGGCAGCACCATGGCGTCCAACAATGAAATAGGCATCACATCAGTTGTGTGTGTGTGTGTGCTTGTGTGTGTGTGTGTGTTGGAGGAGGGGGGAGCGTGCGTTTTATTATGGATGCTCACTGACCGAGACCAACAGCAGCCTCACAGATGGAGCACTAATAATCCTTGTCTATATGCAGCGGGTGTGTTTGAACGTGTTGTATGTTTCAGATGTCTCAGATGTATCCAAAGCTAGATTTGTCTACATGTCTGTGAATACGGTGGATGAACAGCAAGGAATTAAACACAAAAAAGCGACTGTATGTTTCTAATCTGCAGAAATATGCACAATACATTTTCCAACGTCTAAATCTATTAACTCAATCGTAAATTGGGTGATACAGCCGGTTCTACACAGGCATGCTCTTCTTTTCTGTCTCTCGTAGTTCACCTGGCTCGGTGCCAGTTATTCTTTTCATATCTGAACCATCCGACACAGAACACAAACCTCAGTTTAAGTTCACTGAGATCTTGTGAAGGCAAAAGAGATGCATCACTCTCTTCCTGGGTTTTCCAAACAAATGGTTCACCTGGAAAGAAAGTAAATGAGGGAGCGTAAGAGAGACGGTGGTAACCTGTCCTGAGTTGTAAGTAGGCCAATGCTTTTCTTCCTCTGCCGAAATCTCTAGTGAGGATGAAGTCACTGCTTTATCTGCACTCAGAACTATGTTTTGCTCTTTTGCTTTTTTCATACTTCATTTCTTTCTCAGTCCTTCCATGTACTTGAAGGTAAGTGACTTAAGTAGATTTTCTATCTACGACCTCTCACTGTGAGTGCACATAATACATCTTATATTGTTGGATTGTTTCTGTATTTACTCATTTCATTCTGAGTTCATATAGTTCTTATTATTTTTTCATATTTCATAAATTTGCATAATTTACTCAAAGATTCATATTCCTATATATTTCTCCCAAATGCTAAATCTATCTTTTTTTAACCTTCACAGTGATTTATGTGTGTATTCATCTCTTCTGTCTCATTAGAAAGAGATTAATGATATTAATAATTCAATTAAAATCCAGTTACTCTATAAATACTTAACACTTTATAATGCAAAATGCATCCTTAAAATTGGCCCTGCATTAAAAATACCTTTCTGAGTGTTTTATCCAATTGACTTTGCTTTGCTGGTGACAAATTAGAAACACCGCCTTTATTTTGAAGGTTTTGACAACTGACCTGAATGTGTTTACAATCCCGGGCTGCCCTCCAGTGTTCAGAGGTAGGAACTGCAACATTTGCATTCACTGCACTTGACCCTTTGAGTGTTTATGTCCCAAAGCTATGGGAGCAACAGAGCAAAAAGAAGGCTGGCACTCTCCTTTAGTGCACGAAGGCCTTGAAGGCTGCCCACGACAATAACATACAAACAGATGTAGTGAAACATCCATCCGGACCAGACAGCGTGTTCGTAGATTCGAGGTTCAAATGGGAAAGGTTAATAATTTAGACAAGTTCCATGTTCAAAAGTTTCACAGTAATAAGTTTATTGTATAAGAACAATACTTACAGAGAGTCTCTGGGGTTCTGCCGGACACGTCACCAGGTTCTCTGGATCATGTCCAGAAGAAGCCCCCCCATCCTAAGTCCACAGTATTTATCAAAACACAGGGTCTAACACAGAGGCGGTCCTTTCTTTGAGGGAATCCAGCAATTGGCCAGATGTATACTGTTTTCTCAAAGTGCAGTTTTTTGCAAGCATATCACTTGTGAGAGAAAATCCAAACCACCAGGTGTCCCACTACTGTGCCCTTATCAAACAGGGAGTCTGCCACAGCGGAGAGACACAGCAGATTAGACTTAGAGGGGGTTTTCATATCTTTTTCTCACAATATTTCATGAAGCACTTCATTGTATTAATTCTGACACGTCCTCTCGCATGTGCATGGTTACCAGTTGGTTGCTATGTCTGATTCCTGTTTCGTTGCTCTGCCTGTGGTTGTGCTCTGTGTCTGACCCTGCGTCTGAGTCAAAAAGACATACATCATTCCAATTAAAGAAACAGTTGTAGTATTATTGATTCTATAGACTATACAGCTAATATTTATTCACAGGATATAGGTAAAATATAGTCATAAGATAAAGAACAAAACATAGATATCTCAACAACATACATCTCTTCATTGTGGTCTACATGACCAATGACATCAGAGCCAGACTGGAAAATGTGAAAACATGTTGGAAGACGTACTTTTATATCTAACCACCAATTTAAATACTTGAAATCAACAATCAAGCAGCTCTGGTGGAGGGGTAGGTGAGCCTTAAAGGGATAGTTAACAGTAAATTGAATTACTCCAGTCACCACTATGCTGAAGGAGGGGTGGGTGAGTTGTTTGAGGCCACAAAAGGGTGTTTCAGCCAAGGCGACCTCTTCTTCAGACGAAATAAAAAAGTGGATGAATCCACACCAGCAGTATGGAGGCATGTTGTGTTTTCTGTTGTTTCATTACGTCTGAAGAAGTGATCACTAGTTACTTCAGTGGATTGGATTTGGCTGCATCGTTGTTCACCCCTGAGACTCCAGAAGTGTTTTGTGGACTCAAACAAGGTGGGGCGCTTCTGCAGTTCATTTTTGTATTGCCCACAACTCTTGTCCCCATGATAGACTGGTTTCAAAGATAAGCTCACAGAGACAGGTTTACCTATACCCTCATTCTAACTGCCCTTTCCCTTGTGCGTGTGTGTGTGGGTGTGTGCGTGTGTGTCTTAATCTCCATGTCAGTGTGTGAGCTACACCTTAATTTGTTTTACCTTACACAACCATTCCCTCAGCATTATGATGACATGCATGTCAGAATTGGGTCTACATGTGTACACATAGGCTGGAAAGAATGAAATTGTAAGGATTATTATTATTATTCAGGCAAATTAATTGGCTTTTTGAGGGCTTTAACATGCTCAACTTCTTACCAAAATTTGCAGAAAGTTAGAAAGTGGTGAAAATTTACGTATTCTGAAGAAATTTTCAATGGGCGTCGCAAAATGGCTCAACAGTACCCCCCCAGACCCCCGGAAGGTGTTCACATTGACCGGTCTTCACAAAAATCGATAAACAGGTGTATCATGACCAGACCAACAAAAAAGTATTAGGTGCAATTGGAAAAACACAACAGGAAGCCTGCTATTTTGCATTTAGTGGCCATTTTGGCCATATTCCACATTTTTACTTTGATGTACTTGTACCAGGGTTTTCATCAGATCAACTTCAAATTGAGATGAGTGTCATCACAACAAGATGGAGATAAAAACTGACTGACGGATTTTTTTTTAGTCACACGGTGTGACCGTGGCGTGGCGTCAAAGTTTGATTACACGCCATTAAAACACGATGTTCTGTAACGTGGACATACATGGACCATGAATCCTTTGATTTCATTAGGGCCCGAGCACCGAATGGTGAGAGGCCCTATTGAAATTGTAAGGATTATTCTTATTAGGGCCCGAGCACCGAATGGTGAGAGGCCCTATTGAAATTGTAAGGATTATTCTTATTAGGGCCCGAGCACCGAATGGTGGGAGGCCCTATTGAAATTGTAATGATTATTATTATTATTATTTTTCACACAAAAGGATGGGCTTTTTGAGGGCTTTAACGTGCTCAAAAAGTTATGAAACTTTGCAGTAAGTTAGTAAGTGGTGAAAATTTACGTATTCTGGAGTATTTGGAAATGGGCGTGGCGAAATGGCTCAACAGCGCCACCTGGAACACAACCCCTAGGTTTCCACCCAGCCCCTACGTTTCCACATAACTGATTTTCACCAAAATCGGGCAAGAGGTGTATCGTGACTAATCCTGAAAAAAAGTCTCAAGGGGCATTATGAAAAACGCAACAGGAAGCCCGCCATTTTGGATTTAGTGGCCATTTTGGCTATTTTTGGCGATTTTTACTTTAATGTACTTGTCCCAGGGCTTTCATCAGATCAACTTCAAATTCAGATGAGTGTCATCACAACAAGATGGAGAAAAAAGTTGACTTAAAAAATCAACTTTTCGCAACACCGTGTGACCGTGGCGTGGCGTCAAAGTTTGATTAAACGCCATCAAAACACGAGGTTCCGTATCTCAGACATATTTGTTCCAATCGATTCCAAACTACACACATAAGACAAGAGTCACGACCTGAAGACATCTGCACTGAAATCATGACTTAATATCATAGCGCCCCCTGGTGGCAACAGGAAATGTCTTTTTTTTTGCATGTCTTACACTTGGATGTGTTCCTCCTCATCCACTGACCTCAACCATGTCAAACTGTATCAAATGGGTCTCAAGACATTGATAATGAAGATATAAGAATACTGTGACTTTTCGTCAAACACAGTATTAATGGCGTGGCATCAAAGTTCATCAACTCGCCGTGAAACACCAAATGCTGTAACTTCCGTGTTCATGGTTCTATCTCACTCAAACTACATGTGTGTATCGACAGCCCCCCCCCCGGAGATCTTCATATGGTTTTAAGGCCGTGTGACCGTGGCGTCGAAGTTTGATAAAACGCCATCAAAACACGAGGTTCTTAGCTCGGACATATATTGTCCAATCGAGTCCAAACTAGACATGTAAGACTAGAGTCCCGGCCTGATGACATCTACACAGAAATCATGACTTTAAATCACAGCGCCCCCTTGTGGCTACAGGAAGTGAAGAGTTTATTGTCCAATTGAGTCCAAACTAGACATGCAAGACTAGAGTCCCGACCTGATGACATCTACACAGAAATCATGACTTGAAATCACAGCGCCCCCTGGTGGCTACAGGAAGTGAAGCGTTTATTGTCCAATTGAGTCCAAACTAGACATGTAAGACTACAGTCCCAGCCTGATGACATCTACACATAAATCATGACTTTAAATCACAGCGCCCCCTGGTGGCTACAGGAAGTGAAGCGTTTATTGTCCAATTGAGTCCAAACTAGACATGTAAGACTAGAGTCCCAGCCTGATGACATCTACACAGAAATCATGACTTTAAATCACAGCGCCCCCTGGTGGCTACAGGAAGTGAAGCGTTTATTGTCCAATTGAGTCCAAACTAGACATGTAAGACTAGAGTCCCAGCCTGATGACATCTACACAGAAATCATGACTTTAAATCACAGCGCCCCCTGGTGGCTACAGGAAGTGAAGCGTTTATCCTTGCCACAGAGAGGAAAACGCATCCAACGCGGAGACGTGCGCTTGGTCATCGACCGCTCTCTCCCCCGACCGCAACAGGCTTCAACGTGCAGGTGCTCGGGCCCGCAAGTGCTACAACGTAGCCCTAGTTATTATTATTAGGGCCCGAGCACCGAATGGTGAGAGGCCCTATTGAAATTGTAAGGATTATTCTTATTATTATTCTAACCCAAATGAATTGGCTTTTTGAGGGCTTTAACATGCTGAACTTCTTACCAAACTTTGCAGATAATTAGAGAGTGGTGAAAATTTACATATTCTGGAGAATTTGGAAATGGGCGTGGCAAAATGGCTCAACAGCGCCCCCTGGAACCCAGCCCCTAGGTTTGCACATAACCGATTTTCACCAAAATCGGGCAAGAGGTGTATCGTGACTAATCATGAAAAAAAGTCACAAAGGGCATTATGAAAAACGCAACAGGAAGCCCGCCATTTTGGATTTAGTGGCCATTTTGGCCATTTTTGCGATTTTTGCTTTGTCGTACTTGTCCAAGGGCTTTCATCAAATCAACTTCAAATTCAGATGAGTGTCATCACAACAAGATGGAGAAAAAAACTGACTTAAAAATCAACTTTTCGCCACACCGTGTGACCTTGGCGTGGCGTCAAAGTTTGATTAAACGCCATCAAAACACGAGGTTCTGTATCTCGGACAAACACGGTCCAATCGGGTCCAAACTACACACATAAGACAAGAGACCCGGCTTGATGACATCAGCACTGAAATCATGACTTAATATCACAGCGCCGCCTGGTGGCATCAGGAAATGTCTTGTTTTTGCATGTCTTACACTTGGATTTATTCCTCCTCATCCACTGACCTCAACCATGTCAAACTCTTTCAAATGGGTCTCAAGACATTGATAATGAAGATGTAAGATTACTGTGACTTTTCGTCAAACACAGTATTAATGGCGTGGCATCAAAGTTTATCAGCTCGCCGTGAAACACGAAATTGCTGTAACTTCCGTGTTCATGGTTCCATCTCACTCAAACTACATGTGTGTGTTAACATCCCCCCCCTGAAGATATTCATATGGTTTTAAGAAATGGGCGTGGCAAAAAAACTGACTAGCGCCCCCTAAAGGGCAGCCCCGGCACTACGATTGGCCGACATGTACAAAAATTTAGTATGGCATGTGTCTTTTCATAACAAACAAATAAGTCTCTTGGATCAATATGTTAGACCAAACAGGAAGCCCGCCATTTTGGATTCAGTGGCCATTTTGACCATATTCCACATTTTTACTTTGACATACTTGTCCCAAGGCTTTTATCAGTTCAACTTTAAATTCAGATGAGTGTCATCACAACAAGATGGAGATAAAAACTGACATAGGGATTTATCGTTCGTCACATCGTGTGACCTTGGCGTTGCGTCAAAGTTCATCAACTCGCCGTGAAACACAAAATGCTGTTACTTCAGTGTTCATGGTTCTATCTCACTCAAACTACATGTGTGTATCAACAGCCCCCCCCCCCTGAAGATAATCATATGGTTTCAAGGTCGTGTGACCGTGGCGTTGAAGTTTGATTGAACGCCATCAAAACACGAGGTTCTGTATCTCGGACTTATATTGTCCAATTAAGTCCAAACTAGACATGTAAGACTAGAGTCCCGGCCTGATGACATCTACATAGAAATCATGACTTCAAATCACAGCGCCCCCTGGTGGCTACAGGAAGTGAAGCCTTTATTGTCCAATTGAGTCCAAACTAGACATGTAAGACTAGAGTCCCAGCCTGATGACATCTACACAGAAATCATGACTTTAAATCACAGCGCCCCCTGGTGGCTACAGGAAGTGAAGCGTTTATCCTTTCCACAGAGAGGAAAACGCATCCAAAGTGGAGACGTGCGCCTGGTCATCGATCGCTCTCTCCCCCGACCGCAACAGACTTCAACGTGCAGGTGCTCGGGCCCGCAAGTGCTACAACGTAGCCCTAGTTATTATTGTGACTAAAGTGAATTGGATTTTTGAGGGCTTTAACATGCTGAACTTCTTACCAAACTTTGCAGAAAATTAGAGAGTGGTGAAAATTTACGTATTCTGGTGTATTTGGAAATGGGCGTGGCAAAATGGCTCAACAGCGCCCCCTGGAACCCAGCCCCTAGGTTTCCACATAACCGATTTTCACCAAAATCGGGCAAGAGGTGTATCGTGACTAATCATGAAAAAAAGTCACAAAGGGCATTATGAAAAACGCAACAGGAAGCCCGCCATTTTGGATTTAGTGGCCATTTTGGCCATTTTGGCGATTTTTACTTTAATGTACTTGTCCCAGGGCTTTCATCAGATCAACTTCAAATTCAGATGAGTGTCATCACAACAAGATGGAGAAAAAAGTTGACTTAAAAAATCAACTTTTCGCCACACCGTGTGACCTTGGTGTGGCATCAAAGTTTGATTAAACGCCATCAAAACACGAGGTTCTGTATCTCGGACAAACACGATCCAATCGAGTCCAAACTAGACACATAAGACAAGAGACCCGGCCTGATGACATCTGCACTGAAATCATGACTTAATATCACAGCGCCCCCTGGTGGCATCAGGAAATGTATGTTTTTTTGCATGTCTTACACTTGGATGTATTTCTCCTCATCCACTGACCTCAACCATGTCAAACTGTATCAAATGGGTCTCAAGACATTGATAATGAAGATATAAGATTACTGTGACTTTTCGTCAAACGCCATACTAATGGCGTGGCATCAAAGTTCATCAACTCGCCATGACACACGAAATTGCTGTAACTTCCGTGTTCATGGTTCCATCTCACTCAAACTACACGTCTGTGTTAACATTCCCCCCCTTAAGATATTCATATGGTTTTAAGAAATGGGCGTGGCAAAAAAACTGACTAGCGCCCCCTAAAGGGCAGCCCCGGCACTACGATTGGTTGACATGTACAAAATTTGATTATGGCATGTGTCTTTTCATAACAAACAAATAAGTCTCTTGGATCGATATGTTAGACCAAACAGGAAGTCCGCCATTTTGGATTTAGTGGCCATTTTGACCATATTCCACATTTTTACTTTGACATACTTGTCCCAGGGCTTTCATCAGTACATCTTTAAATTCAGATGAGTGTCATCACAACAAGATGGAGATAAAAAATGATTTAGGGATTGTTTTTTCGTCACACCGTGTGACCGTGGCGTGGCGTCAAAGTTCATCAACTCGCCGTTAAACACGAAATGCTGTAACTTCAGTGTTCATGGTTCTATCTCACTCAAACTACATGTGTGTATCAACAGCCCCCCCCCCCTGAAGATCTTCATATGGTTTTAAGGCCGTGTGACCGTGGCGTCGAAGTTTGATAAAACGCCATCAAAACACGAGGTTCCTTACTCGGACATATATTGTCCAATCAACTCCAAACTAGACATGTAAGACTAGAGTCCCGGCCTGATGACATCTACACAGAAATCATGACTTTAAATCACAGCGCCCCCTGGTGGCAACAGGAAGTGAAGCGTTTATTGTCCAATTGAGTCCAAACTAGACATGTAAGACTAGAGTCCCAGCCTGATGACATCTACACAGAAATCATGACTTTAAATCACAGCGCCCCCTGGTGGCTACAGGAAGTGAAGCGTTTATTGTCCAATTGAGTCCAAACTAGACATGTAAGACTAGAGTCCCGGCCTGATGACATCTACACAGAAATCATGACTTTAAATCACAGCGCCCCCTGGTGGCTACAGGAAGTGAAGCGTTTATTGTCCAATTGAGTCCAAACTAGACATGTAAGACTAGAGTCCCAGCCTGATGACATCTACACAGAAATCATGACTTTAAATCACAGCGCCCCCTGGTGGCTACAGGAAGTGAAGCGTTTATTGTCCAATTGAGTCCAAACTAGACATGTAAGACTAGAGTCCCAGCCTGATGACATCTACACAGAAATCATGACTTTAAATCACAGCGCCCCCTGGTGGCTACAGGAAGTGAAGCTTTTATCCTTGCCACAGAGAGGAAAACGCATCCAACGCGGAGACGTGCGCTTGGTCATCGACCGCTCTCTCCCCCGACCGCAACAGGCTTCAACGTGCAGGTGCTCGGGCCCGCAAGTGCTACAACGTAGCCCTAGTTATTAGGGCCCGAGCACCGAATGGTGAGAGGCCCTATTGAAATTGTAATGATTATTATTATTATTATTATTATTATTTTTCCGGCAAAAGGATGGGCTTTTTGAGGGCTTTAACGTGCTCAAAAAGTTATGAAACTTTGCAGTAAATTAGTTACTGGTGAAAATTTACGTATTCTGGAGTATTTTGAAATGGGCGTGGCAAAATGGCTCAACAGCGCCCCCTGGAACCCAGCCCCTAAGTTTCCACATAACCGATTTTCACCAAAACCGGGCAAAAGATGTTTCGTGACAAATCATGAAAAAAAGTCTCAAGGGGCATTATGAAAAACGCAACAGGAAGCCCGCCATTTTGGATTTAGTGGCCATTTTGACCATTTTGGCCATTTTTGCTTTGACGTACTTGTCCCAGGGCTTTCATCAAATCAAATTTAAATTTAGATGAGTGATATCACAACAAGATGGAGATAAAAAATGATTTAGGGATTGATTTTTCGTCTCACCGTGTGACCGTGGCGTGGCGTCAAAGTTTGATTAAACGCCATCAAAACACGAGCTTCTGTATCTCGCACATACATGATCCAATCAAATCCAAACTAGACACATAAGACAAGGGTCCCGGCCTGATGACATCTGCACTTAAATCATGACTTAATATCACAGCGCCCCCTGGTGGCAACAGGAAATGTCTTTTTTTTTGCATGTCTTACACTTGGATGTATTTCTCCTCATCCACTGACCTCAACCATGTCAAACTCTATCAAATGGGTCTCAAGACATTGAAAATGAAGATATAAGATTACTGTGACTTTTCGTCAAACACAGTATTAATGGCGTGACATCAAAGTTCATCAGCTCGCCGTGAAACACGAAATTGCTGTAACTTCCATGTTCATGGTTCCATCTCACTCAAACTACATGTGTGTGTTAACATCCCCCCCCGAAGATATTCATATGGTTTTAAGAAATGGGCGTGGCAAAAAAACTGACTAGCGCCCCCTAAAGGGCAGCCCCGGCACTACGATTGGCCGACATGTACAAAAATCTATGGGGACATGTGTCTTTTCATAACAAACAAATAAGTCTCTTGGATTGATATGTTAGATCAAACAGGAAGCCCGCCATTTTGGATTTGGTGGCCATTTTGACCATATTCACCATTTTTACTTTGACATACTTGTCCCAGGGCTTTCATCAGATCAACTTCAAATTCAGATGAGTGTCATCACAACAAGATGGAGATAAAAAATGATTTAGGGATTCGTCCTTCGTCACACCGTGTAACCGTGGCGTGGCGTCAAAGTTCATCGACTCGCCGCGAAACACGAAATTGCTGTAACTTCAGTGTTCATGGTTCCATCTCACTCAAACTACATGTGTGTATCAACAGCCCCCCCCCCCCTGAAGATCTTCATATGGTTTTAAGAAATGGGCGAGGCAAAAAAACTGACTAGCGCCCCCTAAAGGGCAGCCCCGGCGCTACGATTGGCCGACTTGTACAAAAAATGATTAGGGCATGTGTCTTTTCATTACAAACAAATAAGTCTCTTGGATCAATATGTTAGATCAAACAGGAAGTCCGCCATTTTGAATTTAGTGGCCATTTTGACCATATTCACCATTTTTACTTTGATGTACTTGTCCCAGGGCTTTCATCAGTTTAACTTTAAATTCAGATGAGTGTCATCACAACAAGATGGAGATAAAATCTGATTTAGGGATTTATCCTTCGTCAAACCGTGTAACCGTGGCGTGGCGTCAAAGTTCATCAACTCGCCGTGAAACACAAAATGCAGTTACTTCAGTGTTCAAGGTTCTATCTCACTCAAACTACAGGTGTGTATCATCAGCCCCCCCCCCTGAAGATCTTCATATGGTTTTAAGGCCGTGTGACCGTGGCGTCGAAGTTTGATTAAACGCCATCAAAACACGAGGTTCTGTATCTCTGACATATATTGTCCAATCAAGTCCAAACTAGACATGTAAGACTAGAGTCCCGGCCTGATGACATCTACACAGAAATCATGACTTTAAATCACAGCGCCCCCTGGTGGCTACAGGAAGTGAAGGGTTTATTGTCCAATCAAGTCCAAACTAGACATGTAAGACTAGAGTCCCGGCCTGATGACATCTACACAGAAATCATGACTTTAAATCACAGCGCCCCCTGGTGGCTACAGGAAGTGAAGCTTTTATCCTTGCCACAGAGAGGAAAACGCATCCAACGCGGAGACGTGCGCTTGGTCATCGACCGCTCTCTCCCCCGACCGCAACAGGCTTCAACGTGCAGGTGCTCGGGCCCGCAAGTGCTACAACGTAGCCCTAGTTATTATTATTATTATTATTGTGACTAAAGTGAATTGGCTTTTTGAGGGCTTTAACATGCTGAACTTCTTACCAAACTTTGCAGAAAATTAGAGAGTGGTGAAAATTTACGTATTCTGGTGTATTTGGAAATGGGCGTGGCAAAATGGCTCAACAGCGCCCCCTGGAACCCAGCCCCTAGGTTTCCACATAACCGATTTTCACCAAAATCGGGCAAGAGGTGTATCGTGACTAATCATGAAAAAAAGTCACAAAGGGCATTATGAAAAACGCAACAGGAAGCCCGCCATTTTGGATTTAGTGGCCATTTTGGCCATTTTGGCGATTTTTACTTTAATGTACTTGTCCCAGGGCTTTCATCAGATCAACTTCAAATTCAGATGAGTGTCATCACAACAAGATGGAGAAAAAAGTTGACTTAAAAAATCAACTTTTCGCCACACCGTGTGACCTTGGTGTGGCATCAAAGTTTGATTAAACGCCATCAAAACACGAGGTTCTGTATCTCGGACAAACACGATCCAATCGAGTCCAAACTAGACACATAAGACAAGAGACCCGGCCTGATAACATCAGCACTGAAATCATGACTTAATATCACAGCGCCCCCTGGTGGCATCAGGAAATGTCTTGTTTTTTGCATGTCTTACACTTGGATGTATTTCTCCTCATCCACTGACCTTAACCATGTCAAACTCTATCAAATGGGTCTCAAGACATTGATAATGAAGATATAAGATTACTGTGACTTTTCGTCAAACACAGTATTAATGGCGTGGCATCAAAGTTCATCAGCTCGCCGCGAAAAACGAAATTGCTGTAACTTCCGTGTTCATGGTTCCATCTCACTCAAACTACATGGGTGTGTTAACATCCCCCCCCTGAAGATATTCATATGGTTTTAAGAAATGGGCGTGGCAAAAAATCTGACTAGCGCCCCCTAAAGGGCAGCCCCGGCACTAGGATTGGCCGACATGGACAAAAATCTATGGGGACATGTGTCTTTTCATAACAAACAAATAAGTCTCTTGGATCGATATGTTAGACCAAACAGGAAGCCCGCCATTTTTAATTTAGTGGCCATTTTGACCATATTCACCATTTTTACTTTGACATACTTGTCCCAGGGCTTTTATCAGTTCAACTTTAAATTCAGATGAGTGTCATCACAACAAGATGGAGATAAAAAATGATTTAGGGATTGTTTTTTCGTCACACCGTGTGACCGTGGCGTGGCGTCAAAGTTCATCAACTCGCCGTGAAACACGAAATGTTGTTACTTCAGTGTTCATGGTTCTATCTCACTCAAACTACATGTGTGTATCAACAGCCCCCCCCCCTGAAGATATTCATATGGTTTCAAGTCCGTGTGACCGTGGCGTCGAAGTTTGATTACACGCCATCAAAACACGAGGTTCTGTATCTCTGACATATATTGTCCAATCTAGTCCAAACTACACATGTAAGACTAGAGTCCCGGCCTGATGACATCTACACAGAAATCATGACTTTAAATCACAGCGCCCCCTGGTGGATACAGGAAGTGAAGCGTTTATTGTCCAATTGAGTCCAAACTAGACATGTAAGACTAGAGTCCCAGCCTGATGACATCTACACAGAAATAATGACTTTAAATCACAGCGCCCCCTGGTGGCTACAGGAAGTGAAGCTTTTATCCTTGCCACAGAGAGGAAAACGCATCCAACGCGGAGACGTGCGCTTGGTCATCGACCGCTCTCTCCCCCGACTGCAACAGGCTTCAACGTGCAGGTGCTCGGGCCCGCAAGTGCTACAACGTAGCCCTAGTTATTATTATTATTCAGGCAAATGAATTGGCTTTTTGAGGGCTTTAACATGCTCAACTTCTTACCAAAATTGGCAGAAAGTTAGAAAGTGGTGAAAATTTACGTATTATGAAGGAATTTTCAATGGGCGTCGCAAAATGGCTCAACGGTGCCCCCCGAGACAGCCCGAGACCCCCGGAAGGTGTTCCCATTGACCGATCTTCACAAAAATCAATATACAGGTGTATCATGACCAGACAAACAAAAAAGTCTCTAGGTGCAATTGGAAAAACAAAACAGGAAGCCTGCTATTTTGTATTTAGTGGCCATTTTGGCCATATTCCACATTTTTTCTTTGATACACTTGTACCAGGGTTTTCATCAGATCAACTTCAAATTGAGATGAGTGTCATCACAACAAGATGGAGATAAAAACTGACTGACGGATTTTTTTTTAATCACACGGTGTGACCGTGGCGTGGTGTCAAAGTTTAATTACACGCCATTAAAACACGATGTTCTGTAACGCGGAAATACATGGACCATGACTCCTTTGATTTCAGTCTTCCTAGATCAAAGGAAACTTTATGTCTTGGAAAGGTCACGTCTCTTCCTCTCTCAGAACTGGTTATTTTTGTTTTTTCAGACAAAAAGCATGCAACGCTTCAAAATGCATGTGCTCGGGCCCACCCAGTGCTGCTTTGCAGCCCTAGAAATTTGTATTTATTATTTTTATATTTATTTATTTCTTCTTCTTTTTCATAATTGAAAAAGTACTTCATGTTTTTCTTAATATGTGCAGTGAGTATTTTTTCATCTGTATTGTTTATTGTTGTCTGTGACAAAAGTGACGCATTAGTCACACAGATATAAGTGCAGGAACACAAACACATAAACACAAAAACACACTTTTCATGTCATAGAAACAAGAAACGTTTTACATATATTCGACTAAATAAGTTTCAAAGGCCTTTTATATATTTGTACATATTTTATTCTATTTTGTTATATATTGTTGTTTTATGTTCAGTGCACCAATGACACCAAGGCAATTTCCTGTATGTTCAAACATACCTGGCAAATAAAAGAATTCAGATTCTGATTCCCCGTGTATCGTTGTAGGACAACACCCCCCCACAATGCACTGCGCTTCCAACATGGCGGCCCCCGTAACCGTCTGACATCTGCGGGGGAAAAGACAACAACAGCTGAGGGGAAGGTAAAGAGGATCGTGTGGCGACTGGCGAGTGGATGACAGTTCCGACCGGAGGATGAAGCTGCTGCTGTCGGTGTGGACTCGTCTCCACAGACCGCCCCCCCTCCCCGGAGCTCGACTCGGTTCGGCTCGGCTCGGCTCCGGGGCCGCGGACGAGGCTCTGATCCGGGGCTCCAGCCCGCGAGCTGCCGCGGACGAGGCTCTGATCCGGGGCTCCAGCCCGGAGCTGCTGCGGGCTCTCGGCTCGCAGGTGGAGGTGAAGACGGCCTTCATCACCGAGGAGGAGGAGGCTGCTCTCCTGGGGGAGCTGGAGCCCGGACTCCGGAAGAAACGATACGAGTTCAGCCACTGGGACGATGTGAGTTAGATCACACAAGTGGTGAAGCTTTGTTCCCTTGTTACAAATCCACAATTAATACAAAACAGTGGCTGAGATTCCTGGAAGAAGTTTATCTGATCAACAGGTTTCAGCTGCAAAGTACTTTAAAGGCATCATGGAACTACAGACAAGAAGCATTCCAAAAAAGGATTCAGTGACAGTTAGTTAGTGACAGAGAAAGGTAACAATAACTACATGTAACAAGACATGAAAGAATAATAAGAAATGATGAATGAATAGTTCCATTTAGTAAAAGGCAGGAAAGTTTCCAGCTCTGACTTAAAGAACCACTTCACCAGTTCGCTCACTTATACAAAGTCCACCATCGTTGGCAGCAAACAGGAAGACATCATTTGTTACAGACATGTCGAGTGAACAGTTTTTAACCTTTGAGATGTATTTCTCTTGTTCATGGGAACGTACAGTACAACCACAGACGATGAAGTCATTTCTAAACGCTTTCTGAGCCTTTGGTTAGGAGACAGACACAAAGATAATTCTTTGCAGTCATAAGACACACTTATGTTCCGATATCAACCCTGATTAAGTGGTCTGACTTAAGATGCTGCCATGGAAACCGATTTTTCTGAGTATTACCCAAATAATCCAAATTATTCGGAATAAACAATAATGCAATGAAGACGGAGAGTATTTCAACCTCAGTTGTATTATGTCGACATGTATACGTCTAAAGGCATTATAAAAGTCCTATTTGCTTTTTTTGTGCATTTTGGTCACATTGACATGTCAGTTGCCAAATGCTTGAAGACACATGCCCTGGCTTTGAGTGTGGAAGTGTAAAAATAAGGAGTTGAGGCGTTTTGTAACATTAGAAAAAAAATTCTTTAAGTGGTACATATAGTGCCATCGTGCATTAAACCTTTTCAAGCTTCAGACATAATGTTGATGTGACTCACCAGCAGACTTTGAGACTTTGCTCTGTAGCAGGTAAAAGGGACTATGCATGTTCTACTAGCAGCTTGTGTAAACATCACAATGGGAGTAATGTGTTTCTGACAGCTTGTTAGATAGTGAGAGTGGCGCTGACTTCATGTGTGCCTTGATCACTTACTTACCCACATTCAGGCTATTCACGGCTACCGGGAGACTGAGCGCGTGAGGTGGGGGGAAGCGTGCGAGGAGGTCCTGAGTCGTGTCCGGTCCGTTGCATTTCCGGAGGGCTGTTCGCTCCTCGGGCCCGTGCACGTTCTGGATCTGGACAAGACTGGCTACATCAAGCCGCACATCGACAGCGTCAAGGTGGAGTTCCCTTTTTCTTTCCAGACAAGAAAACTGACAATCACAAACGTCTGTTTTTGTTACATGGACAGAAAGGCTTTAAAAAAAAAAACACCTTCTTCTAAATTCTCAGTTTTGTGGCAGCACCATTGCTGGGTTGAGTCTTCTGTCGGGCAGCGTCATGCGCTTGGTGAGGGAGGATGCAAAGAACCACTGGCTGGACCTTCTGTTGCCCCGACGCTCACTCTATATACTCAGGTTGAGTAAACTTTATACTGGATTTACGATAATATGTTCGAATGTTATTTTGATACAAACTGTTTGACTTCCAGATTACCTCTTCTCTTTAAGAAGAGCAGGGATGTTTATAATGCTCTCTTGACATCCTTCCAGGGACCAGGCCCGATTTAGCTTCACTCATGAGATCCTGAAAGATGAAGAGTCTGTGTTCGATGGAGAGAGAGTTCCTCGGCAGCGACGCATCTCTGTCATCTGTCGAAACCTTCCAGACTGACTCGACTTGGACATTCATAACGGAGCATAAATTGAATTTAAAGGAACTGTGTCACTGGTCTCTATCTTTGAAGAAATAACTAAAAGTCCAGTTCTAAAGTTTGCTCGAGAGTGAAGTGTTTATTTTGATATATATATTTTCAAAATGAGCTAACACAGAGAGAGTGGCTCTGAAGAGGTAAGTCACACACAGGGGGCTTAGAATCTGACTTTGTCTACATATTTTGATCTTTAATAATACATTTTAACACGCACGTGAATGACAGCATACTTAATGGATGATATTTTGATAATTTAAACAATGAGAAATATCAACTCCATTTAAAAAAATTTAAAAAATGTCACATGGGCCTTTTTTGGCCCCAATGATTCTTTACATTTTGAATATTAAGTATGGTTAAACACATCTGTTGAAAATATGAACTATCTAAGCAAACAATTATCCTATAATAAAGAATCACATAAAAGATCCATAAGCATACATTTAAGTATTTAATTTTAATTTGATTTATTAAGTCCTTAACTTATCCTATATCCTAGGAGGCTACTTTATTTAATCTAAAGGGCGGGATCTGACCTTTCTTATGTCATCTTTCCCTCCAGTTGGCTCAATCCCAATACACCATGACTGCAACTCAATTGTAGGCAGTTCTTACAAATGCTGCGGAAATATAAAATACTTTTAGGTGGAAGTGCAAATAAAGAAAATACATAGGGCTTCAATTACACTTTGCACATTAAAGGTGAATGATTTTCCTATTGAATTGTGCTGGCATGGTTTTTTTAAGTGAGGATAAATCTGCATTTGTTGTTGTTTACTGTCCTGTTCTATAAACAGCTTTGGTTTGAAATCACTGAAAACTTAAATGTAACTTTTAAATTTATTTCTGGAATTTTATTTGACAAACAGGGATGATGTGCAGCAGCTTGAAAAAAAATCTGTTCAGTACTACTCTGTTGAAAACACTTCAGCATACTGTGTTCAACATAATTTGAATGCACCAAGGCCTAACAGTCCAATTAAGATTCACCAAATTGTACACACTCATAGATGTTACAGATTTTTTTAGAGACACTGTGCTCTCCCCTCTCTAAGTGCATGTGGATGTCGTGTCTGGGCAAAGGTCCAAGGCTTCACTCCCTAGACGCTACAGAAATGAGACAGCCTGAGCAGGAACTACTGTCTCCAGAAATTGTTTAGGAACTAGCAGACCAATAGACTAAATGATCTGAAAGGGTTTGAAGTGTGACTGCAGTAAAGCAGACTTCAGAATATGAGGACATCCTGCACAGTTGTTGTATTGATGGATTCAGATTTTCTCCTTGGCCAAGCTTCAATAAATATTTCAGCACAACACATCTGAGGGCTCCTGAACACTTTATTCACTGATGAGTCCACAGCAATAAATATCCCTATTTAGATGTCCCTTAATATACCTGATTTGTTTTTTATTAAGAACCTTGACTTATTCTGTACGGAAATGAAAATGTAGTAAGAAAAATTACACTGCCATGTTAAAGAAAGTGATGAATCTGGATGTGCACCGAAATTGAATGTGTTCTTTACTGACCCATACTGCAACCTTCCACCAAGTTTCATTGTATCTCATTTAGAAGTTTTTGCCTAATCCTGGTAAAACTTACAACAACCTTGTTTATCAGGTTCATTGAGAAATAGTTTTCAGAAACTTGTCTGAGAGAACTTGTAAAGTGATCTTGTATTGTTGTTGCAGCTGTAGCCAGAGCAGGTTAGCTTTCCCTTCACCTTTCCTGATGTGGATTCACCCAGTCGTCTCCATTTGGCTTGAGGTGCCTTTCTGGATTTTCAAACTCTGGAAATTTGGTAACCAAATATATGACAAATTTACATAAAGAAGGTTGGTGCTTTGCATGCTCATCAAACTATATCCGATACCAATAACCATGTTTTTCCGAGCGTCCTGCAACTTTCCATCTGCTCCCTCAAGCAAATGATAAGAATCAGTTGGGTCGAGGCCCCCCAATTTAAATGTCTTTAAATATACATTAACATGAGTCTGTGAATTTTTTTAATAGCTCAGTATTGTGTGCAATATGTATGTTTGTAAAGGGCAGTGGCCACCCTGTACCTTGCACATGTTTAAAATAAAAACATGAATATATGAACCTGTGTATTATTTGAATAGCTTAGTATTGAATGCACAATAACAGGGTAGCTATGTTTATACATGACACTAGGCCCAATTTTATACAATATATATAGTAGGGGGTCCCTGCTCCATCTCTCCATCAGTTTGGGGGTCCTTGAACTGAAAAACGTTGAAGAACCCTGAGTTAAACAGTTTCATACACACTTCAGTTCAATTTTCTTTTTTGTGAAATCATGCCCATGGGACTTCATGAAGAACATTTAAAAATGCCTATTCTCCAAAAAGTGTTTAAACTAGGGCTGTTAATCGATTAAAAAAATTAATCAAGTTAATCAAGTCAATAGGCTGTGATTAATCATGATTAATCACACAATTAAAATACTGCTATTTACAATTACGGTGTTTGAATAAAGAAATGTATGACAAAGTGGTTAGGGCTTTTTAAAACTTTATTTTACATCTCAGCCAATTAGAATATCTTAATTCACAGAGCAACAACACCCATACAATGCAAACAGTCTTTTTTTTAACCTGCTCATCACGGGCACCTGTGTGCCACTGTAGTAAACACGCCTCTGAATTTGGGCTCTACTCTATGACTGCATAGAGGTTTGACTGATTAAAGGGCCTCATCATTAGAATGAATACAAAGTCTCATGGAGTGCTTGGCCTTGCCAACAACATCCATAACGAGCTGCCAACTAAAATAGAAGACAAGCATATGAGAAACTGTTATCTTCTGCTACAAAGTAAATATAAACAGCTTGTCTGTAAACTTTGAGGGCCCGCGTCATCAAGGCGCGTCCTCAACTATAGGGTTTGTTTTGATTCCACGGCAGACAGTAGCGAGTAGCGACCGTATCGACCGTATCGACTGACGATGGCAGACCAAAGTGGTCCACGGCGTACTGAAACAGCCGCTCCCAGGGGGAAAAACAAAAGAAAAAACACCGCGGATGGGAACGAGGGGGTGGGGCATTGGAGGAAGGCGGGATGATTCGAATGTGCTGTAATTCTCAAATGCAACAAAGGTAAGAGTCCCTTTAAAAGAAACAAAGTGAACAGTCCTTTTTACACACTTATTTCAATAACAATAACTGTGTGCAAAGGTGTTGTGCGACATGACTTCAGTCAACCAATTAATCGTCTACTTTTCTTTTAACCAGTTACTCAGGCAAACTAGCTTGTTGACATTTTCAGATGACAAAGCTGACCTCTTCTTCTGTACAATGTGGCCTGCCAAAGAAAATAGTCTCTCACATGGCACTGTTGAGGCAGGTGTGGCCAAGTACTTTTGTGCAAGATGTGCCATCCTACCATGGGCACCAGTGTGTGCTGACCACAACTGAAGTGGACATGTGTCTATGCTGACACTGGGCTCTGCCCTATACCTGTCCTGAGTTTTGTCATTAAAATCTGCATCCTCATCAGACTCTGACTCTGACCCCAACAGTAGGAGAGCCACTTTCTTCTTTGGTGGTTCTGGTTCCATTTCATCGCTGCAGGGCTGTGATTCATTTTCTCTGTCCTTCAGCATCTGACTCAGCTTTTGCCACACCTCTTCCCTCTCTGCTTTGGGCAGGCACCTGAGGTCCTTGAATCTGGGATCTAGAGCTGTTGCTAGCTTTAACCATGACAGGTTTGTGTTCTCCTTTCGTGTGTTCAGGTTCCCTTTGAATGCAGCCTTGAAGCACACTATGTAGGCAGGGTCAACATCTGAAATCTCCATTGTACGCAGAAGATGGCAGAGTGCAGGCAGGACCACAGAGCAGGACACATATTTGTCACCCCCCAAGAGCTCAGTAACATACCTTCAAACACACAAACAAGACAGAATTATAGACTACTTTTTTCATTCATAACACCCATATAGTGGACAGGCCTAAAATTATTTCTAAAATAAAATATATTGGAGAAAATAAATGAGTTGAGACTAGGAAAATCACTTTACCTGCATGGCTCCAGCAGTGTTTCCAAATTTGCTAGCCTGTCATATTCAGCTGAGGTTAGCGTGGCCAAGTTGTGCTTCTGCTGGGCAAGTGTTGCCTTCAGTGGCTCTTTGTTGTGCTGGATACGCTTTATCATCTCCAGTGTTGAATTCCAGCGTGTGGATACATCCTGGATGACTGACTCCTCTGTCTGTCCATGGGAAGCTTGCTGAACTTTCAGCTCTGCTGTGTTTGCAGGACTGTGTTTAAAATGTCCGACTATTTTACGGCACTTGGCTAATGCACCATCAAACCCGCTGTCACGGAGAGACACTGTGATCGTTCGCTGTATAATGTGCGCTACACAAGGCATATGCTCGACTGGTAGACTCCTGGCTGCCGCTACCATATTACGAGCACTATCTGTTCCAATAGTGATGACCCTGTCCGTTATCCCCCACTCTTTAGCAACGTCAAGAAACTGGCGAGCGCATGCTTCGGCGAAATGCCTCTCCTCTGTTTTCACTACACCTAACGCAAACGAGTGCAGCTGCCAATTATCATCTATTAGATGAGCTGTTATGCCGAGGTAGTTATGGTTGCTTACTGATGTCCAGTGGTCTCCTGTCAGTGCAATAAATGAAGCTCGTGCCAGCTGCTCCACTTTCGTTGCCTTTTCACTTCCATAGAGTTCATGGATTCTTGTGACAATAGTTCCCCTCGAAGGCGTTTTGTAGGATGGGTCCCCTGAGGTGATCTGGATAATGTCTCGAAGCCCCTTGTCTTCAACGATGTTGATGGGTCTGCAGTCTGTTGCGACCCATTTAGCGATAGCATTAGTTAGCCTAGCTGTTGTCGTCTTGTTGACAGAGCCGGCTCTGCTGCACTCCGCCAGCGAAGCTTGACGAGCACGGCTTGAACTCGTCTCGGTGTTAGCATCTGTGTTAGCAAAGAGGTGCTTTGCACGGAGATGGTACTTCAGACTCGTTGTACTACGGTGGAAAGACAGTTCATCACTGCAGTATGTACAAACAACTCTGGTTTTATCTAAACTGCCATTCGGAAGCTCTTAAATCTAAATTTGCCGTTAAGCACACCGGGGTCTGTCTCCTCACTCATCACTTCGCTCCTTCTTCACCCGCAGGCAGGTAAACTTTCGCGCTGGAGGACTACGGCAGGAGATTGTGGTCAGACTTGGTGATGTGATTAATTTGACAATTATTCAAACACTTTTCATACAAACACAGCAGCTAGATTCCACCCTTGAGAAGTGATGTCTGTCAGCCAGTCACAATGAGAGATAGGACAGGACAGGACAGAGAAGTTCTTTGTGTGTGCTTGCCCTCTCTATGACTCACATCACACTCTCTCCCTCAGCATGATGAATATATAACTATCCTTCATGGTGGACCATCATGTTCCATGGCTTTTGAATTTGCATCGATCCTACAACCGTAACCACTCTGTCCACTCATTCATTTCCCATGATGTGTGCAAATCTTTTTGATGCTTATTTTTATTTTCTTATTGTGTCACCTTCGATCTGAAATTCCCACTTCTGCTTTGTGAAACTGTACACAAACATTAACCTTTGTCATTAGTCAAAGACAGTTAACCAGTAAACGTTATCAGTGGGGGGGTGGAGCTTCAAAAAAAAAGATTGAAAAACTTGATGAACAGGATTTGGAAGGTGATTTCTGCTTGGAAATTTGTCACTGTGGCTCACTCTTCCTTCAGCTCTCGAACACACAGGTAAGGAACACAAAGTCATTAGAAATGTTTGTGTTTACTGTATAAATTGAAGAAAATATTTATGTAATTATTGGGTTCATCTCCCTTTAGAGAGGACATGAATGTAGTACATTTATGTTGATCAGATTTATTTATTCATAAAAAAGCAATCCTGTTTTAGTTATGTTTTCTGCGTTTTAGATCTTTGGGTTTCTGTAAAACGTCTGGACACAGGTCTCACTCGAATGTAATTTACTGTGAACACATGTTTACCTGTTTAACACGATACAGTTTCACAACGCTTTAAGTACATGGTGATATTTGGACACTGACCAGAATTTCAACTTAGTCAAACATTATTAAAACTCGGCAACATAATGCCCTATCTGAAACCAGGACCTGAGATAAAAATGTAATAAGAAGAAGGTCACATAATTGTGCGTATAATTTAACTTCTAACCAACCAGCTTAAAAAATGACCTTTTATCAGTATAATTGGAAATCTAAAAAAATATCAGCAAAAGATGTAAATACTAATTAAAGGTTAAGAGAAGAACAATGTCCAGTCACATAGTGAGGAAGAGAACAGTCCTCATGCTTAAGTTTGACTTGCACTCAAAGTCAAGGTCCATTAATCTCTTGAGGAGAGAAGAGACGTGCGGACTCTTGTTTGCACGCACGTTCCCTCAGGTTCTTCAAGACAAGATAATCACTTGCCCATTTAATATGAAAAGCAAAACTTCACAAGATTGCATGAGCTGACCAGCAGTGATATAGTTTCATCAACATAACCTCAGGCAACAGGTCCTCTTGTTGGAGATTTCCTGACCAGCTTGCAAGGACAACAATCATATCGCAAAACATACAGACGTAAAAAAATTGTATTCACAACAGAACCATATTTTGTGTATTTTGCTGCTTCACGGTGCCCCTATACCACTCATTGTATTGGAACTGTTGTTTGTGAAACACAGCCTGGATACACACTGGAGCCCTTTTACATATCACACCAGTGCACAGGCCACCTAGTGGCTACAGTAAGTAGTAATACTGCCATTCAGTAACAAACAACATTGTTCCTAAGTAAGGAGTTGTCTGAGGGCACGATAAAATGGGTAGAAAAATCATTAAATATTCAATTAATATATATTCTATGGTGGATTACTAAACATACTTTTGGCAGGTTTGTTGTGGTTTAAAATGTTGTTTGGTAGTTGTCCCAGTTTGCTGCTACTGGTGTTGGGCTAGTCATAAGATAATGCAGTAATGCTTTGTGGAATCACAAGGTATAAAAAAAACTATAAAAGATGTTAAGTTAATCATCAAACTCACATGGACAAGAATAAAGAAAAGTCAGTTTATTTTTATGAACAACACTGACTATAAAATATGAACTGCACATAAACCAGGTGGGATGATAACGTTTTTACTCACATTCTGCAATAAAGTTCCAGCTCACAAACAATGAAGAGTTAATATTTATTCTATGGTGGATTTCTAAACATATTTTTTGCATGTTTGTTGTGGTTCAAAATGTTGTTAAACATAGTCCCCCTAAAGACAGTGAAGATATAGACGATGGCCTCAGAGAGCAACGCACAGCCCAAACGTGTCCTGGTGACCGGTGCATCTGGGCTCATCGGCAAAGCCATCGAGCATGTGGTGCTAAATGAAGGTGGAAAACTTGAGGGAGAAGAGTGGTTCTTCATCTCTACTAAGGATGGAGATCTAAGGTAAGTTGCTTCTTACCTCCGTTTTACCCATTCACTCATTCTCTGAATTAATCGGTCAAAGGGTGATTCTTACGTGCAGGGGTGCATAAATGTTTGCCAAGGGAACAATGTCTTTTTTGTCTGAGACACACCTTGGATTCAATCTATGCAGAGCCTGAACGCAAGTGACATTGTAATAAATAATTTCCATGGAAGAGCACAGGTGGCAAGGAAATGGTGATAAAATAACCGTCACACTTGTTCACAGGGATGTCTCATCTGTGGATCATACATGTACACATACAGTTAACCCATACATATGTTTGTTTTCTCTCATGTGTACCTGCTAACGTGCGCAGTTCTCAAACCTGTAATTCCAGGTTGTAGCCAGACTGAAAATAGTTGTGGTGTTTAATCTGTGTAAATCTGAACAGGGATGTTGGACAGACCAAGGCTGTGTTTGAGAAGCATCAACCCACTCATGTCATCCACCTTGCTGCCAAAGTGGGAGGACTCTTTTTACACTTGAGGGAGAACCTTCAGTTTCTGGTGAGATAATGATGAAGTAGGATACAATGACTAATCCCATTCGTCAGAAAGTGCAAAGTGTTGCAGCAGAGTCTATTTTAACCTTACTGTAAAAATCTGGTCGATGGAAAATATGATCTTTTTAACTGTGATGGTCAGTCACTGACAGTCTGACACCTTCACAGAGGGAAAACGTGAAGATCGATGACAATGTACTGCACACAGCCCATGAGATGGACGTCACCAAGGTCGTGTCTTGCCTGTCAAATTGTATCTTCCCTGACAAAATTACATATCCCATCGACGAGACCATGGTGAGCCTCTTTAAGGCGTGTTATTATATTGTATAGTCTATGTTGTAGCGATTGTCTCAATGACACCAAACCCTGAACGAACTTATTAGGATGAATAAAACTGGTGTAACTTGATCTTTACTGTGATTCTCCACTCTTCAAGGTTCACGAGGGGCCACCTCATCAGTCCAACTATGGATACGCATATGCTAAAAGAATGATAGACATTAGAAACAGGTAAGCAGTATAAACAGGGATGTGTTCTGAAGATTTGTTTGACCGGTTTGCTTTTGTTTGCTTTTATTCATCCTGTAGTTTAGCAGCTGCACTATTCAAAATGTCTCATAGTCTGTAATACAATGAGCTCCAGGTGCACAAATACCACTAACTTCTCTCATTTCAGACCAGTTCACTACCTGACCTAATGTCTGTTCTGAAGTTGAGCGCTTCAACTGAACTTAGTCTGATCCTTTGTGTGTGATCATGTGTCTGTGTGTGTGTGTGTGAGTGTGTGTGTGTGTGTGTGTGTGTATGTGTGTGTGTTTGTGTGTGTGTGCGTGTGTGTTGACAGGGCATACTTTCAGCAGTATGGACGCTGTTTCACATCGGTTATCCCGACCAATGTGTTCGGGCCCCATGACAACTTCACTGCAGAAAATGGCCATGTGCTGTCAGCCGTCATTGGCAAGACTTACAAAGCCAAACGTGAGAAACTCGCTAGTACTGATCCATCAATGATTCCCACACACAGACTACAAGCAGTTAAAGAGTGGATTTTCTCCTCTGTCTCTCACAGTGGATGGAACTCAGATGAACATGTGTGGCTCTGGAAAGGCTCGTAGGCAGTTCATCTATTCTCTGGTAAAGTATCTGTGCGTTGGAACCTGCGTGTGAATGAACAGTACATGTTTTTAATGGCAACTTAGAAAATCTTGTAACACAATGAACACAATTTAACATGTCTAATAAGAAAGTTCAATTGTTTGTGTTTATTCTCAGGACATGGCTCGTGTAATAATTTGGGTCATGAGAGAATATAAAGAGGTCGAGCCTCTTATCATCTCTGGTGAGCACAGCGCCGCGCTCACCCTTCATTTGCATAATGTGCACATTGTAAATATCTTAGGTGATACAACACAAGTAGGATTTTAGTTATTAATTCGAAACATACAGGAGTGACACACTTTGTGCACTGCTCATTCATTTTTCACTGTTGGTTTCATTTCAGTGGGGGCGGAAGAGGAGATCTCCATCAAAGAGGCCGTCGAGATGGTAGCAGAGTGTTTGGACTTCAAGGGCAAAATAGAGGTATCTTTCAAACATTAACATCCAGCGATTCAGCTCCAAATTATTTGCGAATGAACAAAATATGTGTGGCTGTGGAAGTAAGTGGAGCCAGACTATACTGCAGCCTGTTCAGGTCAAAACAGCCACCATGACCATGTTGGTTTTCCCTTGACTCTTCCCATCAGTACGACAACACCATGTCTGACGGCCAATTGAAGAAAACGGCCAACATCGCCAAGCTGAGAGGCTACCTTCCTGACTTCGCCTTCACACCCGTTAGAGAAGGTCAGAGTCAATTGTGCTGTGCATCTTAACGATGAAATGGATATGTAATATTTATGCATTCTACTTAATGCTAAGTGTTGTGTGGCAGCAGGACAAATCGATCAGTACATGTGGAGTTGTGTAAACTTTATGTATCCAAGTGAAGGTAACCTGTCCTTGTTTCTGTCTTTCCAGCCATAAAGATGACCTGCGACTGGTTCGTGGAGAACTACAACACTGCAAACAAATAAATGTATACACGTTTCATAAATATCTAATTATATGTTTCTTTCTAAATCAATGTTTCGGATTTCCAATTTTGTAGGTTTTCTTTTTGGATTCATATGAAAATTAGCGGTGGTTGATATAATTTATGAAACCTTAAGGTCATTCTAACCCTGATCTAAGCAATAAAGAAGATTTTTTTTTTAAAATGCTGTTGTTTGTATTTAATATTGAAGAAACTATAAGTATCAGAACACAGATAAATAGTAAGATGATGTGCAGTTCAAACATAACCAGTATTAACAGATACTGCTGTTGTTATTTGGTGCAATGCAGATAAAACTGAATGATATCAAAAGTATTTCAGTTACAAATTTGGAAAAGCACAGGGTATGTTTTCACCTGTTTGCTTATTTGTTGGATTATTTGCATCAAAGATTACACAATGAAGGAATGGATGACCATAGAATTGGATGGAATATTCTTTTATATGGGCAAGGAAAGAATCATGATGTAGATAAAGCTCAGTGGCGGATCCATGAATTAGTTTTGACTTTCTTTAACATTGTGAGATGTTTTCAAGTCCCCCCCCTCCCCCCCACTGAAATATTCATGGCTCTTGATGACACACATCAGGCACATTTAGGGAACTTATATCTATGAGTGTGTAACAGCTTGAGGCTTGATTGAATTTAAAGTGTTATTACAACGTTTGTGTAGCAACCGTTGAACATGAAGGATATGGGGTATTATATAAATATTCATTCACAATGCTTTGCTGATATATGTAAAAATATATCTCACTTTCTTCACTTTTCTTTGCTGCTGTCTTTCTGTGATCTGAAGAGAGACAGCCACGACCCATTGGTCTGTAGTGTGGGCGGAGCTGTGTGCCCTGACGCCAGTTCAAGTGGCGTAAGCTATTTGCATATTTCCTAAATATTTAGCTTTACATTGACATTTAACATTTAGATTTAACATTAACATTTTAGATGAAACATTTACATTTATATTTAACATTTAACATTTACATTAAGACATAACAATTCCATTTAGATTCAACCTTCAAATTTGTAATTAATATTTCGATTTAACTTTTAACATTTAATAATTAGATTTAACATTTAGATTTAGATTGAATATTTATGTTTAACATTTAACTTCTACATATTGATATATCATTTAACATTCAACTTATATATAACATGAATTTCTGTCTTGAATGTGAGGACAATATTCTAAACGTGAGGAAAGTGAGCTAAATATTTTAAATATATCAGCGAAAACATTGTGAATTAATATTTACATTTGGAACCCCATAGAAGGAAGCTCCAGATATGGTCGAGCTAGGCAATAGCAGGCAATTTTATTTGTTAAGGGCAAGTTTATAGGTTCCTTCTCACGTTTGGCAGCTGTTGCCTTTAAAAGCACAAGTCCTGTTTCTTCTTCATTTGTATTCGCAGGGATTTGTTAGATATTTACATGAAACCTTCTCCATCAAGTCAGTTTTACAAGACAAAACTGCACGCGTGCACGGCGTCTCCTGAGGTGCTTCACTATTTGTATCTCAGGTAAATACAACAGATTGGTGCATTTGATTCCCCTGAGCTCATATACTTTACTATTATATTACCCCCCTCTAACTCATCATGCTATGACACATAACTGTTTTTTTAGCTTAATATTAAATTTAGCTTAACATTTTACTTATTTGGTTTTACAAAATCAGTTGGAAGACTGAAGACTTAAGTTCTCTTCCGTCCAGGGGGAATCTCTTAGATTTGTTCAACAAAACATAACGTATTGTAACACAACATAATACAACACAAATAAAATATGACACATCATAACACAATTATAAAATGACAGAATATGAAACAACACAAAATAACTTAACATTACTCTAATATAACATGACAGAACATGACATGACACAACACAAATATAAGATAACACAACACAAATTAAACATGGCACAACACAACATATCATAACATGACACTAAGATTAGACAATATAAGGTAAAGCATCATGACAAACTGCCACTATAAGTTCTGTGTCTGCATTCGACCATTTCATCTTCAGTCCTTTTTGATTGCAGTGCAGTGAGCACTCTCCCCTCCTCACGTCTTGACAGGAGCTTTGTTAAACTTAAAGCTTTTCCATGGCAAGAAAGTGAATTTGCATTGTTTTTTGCATTGGTGCCAAACCTTGTAAAAACAACTTTTGGCTGCAGTGCAAATTTCTAAAATCTACATGGGAGGTAGCTTTAACAGACACAATTGCTGTTTGACTGAGAGCGACCTGCCATGATGAACTGCTGCACCTGCATACTTCTCTTAGGTAAGTTTATTCATGTTTTCTATACAGAGGCAAGATAATTAAGATTGACCTGATTTTCCACTTTGATTTGTATCTGGGTATACGGGATCTGATCTTCGTCTAAGTCTCCAGGAAAGAAGCACACGATGTGTTTACGATTATAACCCACAAGCAATTGTAATTTTTGTGTTGTGCGACTCTTTACCATGGTGGCGGAAAAAGTAAGCGAGCCTTTGTATTTGATAAGAAGATCAAACAAGCAATATCCCAAAACAAGATCAGCTGCAGATCCGAACTGTAACTTTGGACCATAGCTCCTACAGAACCGTTTCAGCTCAGCCATACTTTTAGGACATCTGGTGTCAAAATGTCTCTTGAGCTCGTCCCACAGCGTCTCGGCTAAAAAAAAGACTGATTTTCATTGTTTTCATTGTCATATTATTATTATTATTATTATTATGTTATTCAGTATGTTATTATTTACATTTTAATTAAAATTGATGTGACAATACAGCATATTTAGAAAGATTCATATAGAAATACTGGTAATTCCAAAAATCCAAATTTTCTTGATCTTTTCTCGCCTACGTACTTGATCAAATATAATCATTTTGTGTAATAGATATACATTATTACACTAAATTAAACTACAGAACACTTGTATGTTCTTGTGGACACATCCACTAAGAGACAAATCAGCTTCAAAATCCTCTGAATCAGTTTAATCTGCACCTGGATTCAGATTCACATCCAAAGTGAAAAGACAATCACGTCATATCAAAATCAGTTTAAGTACATTTAAAAAAAAGTATGCTGTGCTTCCAAAAACATTATTTTGAACCCCAAAGTGATGCTATAATGTGCAGTGTGATCTTGTAGCCTAGCAAATGCAAATGTTCTCTTGTGTATGAATGGGTTCATACATTTTCCATGTATTAATTTTCCTTTGTTGAATTATAAGGCAGACATTCTTCTGGTTAATAGTTGGACGTGGACATATGCAAATGCATCATGTATTTGATGTATGTTGAGAAGTTCCCTTTTTGAAACCGCTGACATTACTTTGCAGAAACACTTGTTTCCACTTTGTGCTTCACAGGTTCACTCCTCCCCCTCGGCCACTGCGTCTTTCCTAATGGTATGGCTGATATTTAAATTGTAAACATCAGAGTTTGGCTATGGTTGAAATGTTTGTGTTGGTTCTTTTTTAACACTCACACTTTCACCTCCTGCTGTTTCCCGTAGGTTCTTGTAACGGATACGGGACCATAACTGACCCATGGCGCAATCTATTATTTCAATCAACCTCCTTCACTGGCTACCCAAACAACGATGCACCACTTCTCAAAAAGTGGTGGCGCTTCACAGGGATTGGTGGAGACAGAATCATTAATTCATGCCCCACTAGGCCTGCTGGTGGGACACCTTATCCTGCTTATACTTCATTTGCATATCCAACAAATGAATCTGAAACTCCAACACAAGGGACTACATATGGCCATGCTGGAGGCTGCACTAATTATCCTAACACCATGAATGTGGTGCTCTGTCCTGGAGGATTCTACATCTACAAACCAGAAACTCACACATATGGCAATTTAGGATATGTTACCTGTAAGAAATGATTACTCGTGGACACTCTTTGCTTGATATTGACCCATGTGCTGCTAACTGCAGTTAACGAGACCTACTTGTCACCATGAATATCATTTGTGGGTTGTTTGTGTGTGCGTGTGTGTTGACTCTATTTAGATCACTATGAGTGTAACTCAGAATCCTGCGGACCGCTTGCTGTCTGCGTTTCTGGGGGGGGTTGTTCTTGCGTACTCGGTTATGAAATTCCTCCTGCACACCGACCCACTGGAGATTCGTACGGTTGTGTTGGTAAGTGCATTTTATTAAATTTGTACTGGAGGGCATGTGCTATACTTCCCGTCTGGAACTCCTGTCTGCAACATCTCTCGACAGACATAAATGAGTGTTCGACGACTGCAGAACCTTGTGGTCCTTCCTCCGATTGTACCAACAACCAGGGATCATACGTCTGTACCTGTGTGAAAGGATACATTGCCACAAATACAAATTTACCAGCTGGAACTTCCAACGAATGCATAGGTACAAAACTCTCTACACTGTCTATCTCAATGAGAGCGCGTTTCTCTTGAGCTGCTGTGGCATCGCTGTCTTTTTTTCTTTATAGATATTAACGAGTGCCTTGAAAGACCCTGTGGAGACCAGGGGACCTGTACCAACGCACCAGCAACCTTTTCGTGTAAATGCAATAAAGGCTACAAAGTTGTACTCGAGGCAAGACCAATTTGCCAAGGTATGTTTACAGCACTGTTACACTTAACCGTGTTTTAGAGAACAATTAATAAAACAACAATCACCAGGCAAATTTGATCTTGTTGACTGGACAGAGTCGCCAATTAGAAACAGTATTGATCATTGAGTCTTTTCTTCGCCACACACTCCTATATAATACTTGAACTTAGATTCCCATCTGTTTAACACTTAGGCCCCTTTTCCACTGGTCAAAAAACTATTGCAGTGCTTTGGTTTTGGTATAAATCCACATCATAGACGTGACCCTTGTCCCCACTGTGTTAACTGTTCTCTCCTCAGATATTGACGAGTGTGTCAGCCCCACCATCTGTGGCCCTGATTCTATTTGCACCAATGTACCTGGCACTCATAACTGCAAGTGTCAACCGGGCTATGAACCAACGGACCCAGAGCTCGAGCCTGACCAGATCAACATCTGTATCGGTATTTGGAGCAGCTGGAAAAACTGCAAAATCCAGTGTCAACTTTTTCTTGCTCTTAAGACATGTCAAGAGTCGTACGTGAAATTGTGTGTTTGATTGTTTGAATTGTAATTGGCAGATGTTGACGAGTGTGTCCAATTCAATGGCATCTGTGGACCTTATTCCAACTGCTCAAACATCATCGGAGCGCATCTCTGTTTCTGCTTCTCTGGTTTTCGGCTGGAAATCAAACCCAAGGATATAGCCAGCAAATCTAACCCATGCACAGGTGTGTATGTGCGCAGACTATAGACCTATTCGACATATGATTTTAGTATCATAGATATTACTTTCATGTGTGTGTGTTTTCTTTGTCTACAGATATAGATGAGTGCACTGAGACACCAGGAATATGTGGAATACAAACTACATGCACCAATGTCCCCGGGACCTTCTATTGCTCTTGTCCAGAGGGATTCTACCCATCAACAGGAATTGTGTGGACGCTGGGTACTTCATATTGTAAAAGTAAGATTGGATGCAATCGGTTGAAGCTGTAGCAACACACTGACATGTCCTGATGTGAAGAAGATCCTATTTTTTTATTTTTTATTTTCTCCTGCACCGACTCATCAGGTATTCAGAAGATTCTAGATGAGATAGACGTCCCAGAGGTAAATATGACGGCAAAGTGACATCGTCATAGCAATAACTAGTTTCCCTTTTCCACGAAAACACGTGTGTAAGACAACACAGAATTTAATTAAAACCAAGAAAACTTTAAAATCTGTATTAGGAGTCTGTCAGAATCCAATCTAGGGGTCATTGCTTGTGGATAGATCAAAGATACTATTGGCGTGACTTACTACTTATCACATTCACAAAGAAATAGTTTGGATAGTGGCCCTTTTGTGTTATAATCATTCAGTACGGTGGATTTAAGTTTAAAGTTAGTCCTGCACCACACACACCCAAAATTCAGTGATTGTGATTACTATACATGAACTGTGACACTTTTCGTATTGGCTGCAGGGAGAGACCCCAGAGAGAGCTTTTCTTGGCAATATGGATCGACAGCTGAAAAACAATTCAGGCCTGGTCTTACCAGGACCGGTAAGTGGAAAACTCAGCGATGTTTCCTCTGTAGAAACCTTTGAAAAGACAAGATTGTATCTGCTAAGTTTTAATTGGTTTCATCAAAGATATAATATATAAGAATTCTTCTTAAAAATGTCTTCAAATGATCAAACATATAATGATAATGTTCGTACATCATCCAAAATGTTTCCAACAATGTTCAAACCAAGAGAAAACCACAATTTGTGGATCATGATATGATGCAGACCAATAGACTAAATGATCTGCAGGGGGTTTAAAGTGTGACCCGCAGAAAAGCAGACTTCAGAATATGAGAGGACATCTTAGACACCGGGAGATTTTCTGCAACACTTTTGTTATTGTTTTGATTGTGAGACCTCATGGGTCAAACTTACATATTGCATGTTTAAGATAAGGTCCTGGTCACACAAGTTTCCTGAAGAGCTTGGTTCCCTTAAGATAAACCGGACATTGATTAAACTCCAGTTTAAGTTTTGCTAATGTTGTGTGGATCAATCAATCATCAATCAAATTGTATTTGACTCATATTCACAAATCACAATTGGTCTCGTAGGGCTTTTACAAGGTGTGACATCCTCTGCCCTTAACCCTCAACAAGAGTAAAACTAAAAAAAAAAAACTTTTAACAGGGGTTAAAAGAATGTAGAAACCTCAGCGAGAGCCACATGTGAGGGATCCCTCTCCCAGGTCGGACAGAAGTGCACTAGGTGCCACGTGTAAAGGAGAACATCAGCAAGATAAGAGTATTTGCAGCATTGATTAGAATACACTACACTTTGTAGCATAATGCAAGGTCAATGAATTGATGGATTATTGTCAGTAATGGTCGAGTATCTGAGGATAAATATTACATAACAAGCAGTCTTGATGTAATAATAGTCTATGGTCTGCATCCACCACGATCATGATCCAACATCAGCTGCCACCTCGTTGTGGTCCACCACCGCCATCAGATGCCAGCACGATATAGAATCCATCATACAGGATTTGGATGACACTGCATTTACCTTATTCTCCCACTCTCTCTTGTGCTCCCTCTGCAGATTGTGGCAAACAGCTTCACAGCATCTATGGTACAACAAATAATGTGTTTAACGTTTTTTATACTAATTTGTGATCGCAACATCAGCCTGCTGAGTAATTTCTCACAAATATTTGACTTGTTAAAGGAAGTGGTAGGATTTGGACCACATGCCAGGTCATTCAAAATGAGCAGTGCTGGCGATGGAGACACCGGCAGTATGATGCTGGAAATCTCAGACCGCTTAGTGTCCGGGATGGTGGTCTCAGGTCAGAATCAATCCAAGACCAACGTGAGGAGTTCAACTCTGGGTAAGATCCACTCTTCTGACTTGACTTCCGGCCTTTGCAGTGTGTGTACCGGGAGGATTTCAATTAAAGCTGTTGTAACATTAATGTGTGTGTTAGATTTAAGTCTTGAAACTATTGGACCCGGAAACAGCCTAGGGGAGAACTCTCTTCTCTCTGCTAATGGAAACACCATGCAGATCGACCTAGAAGGTCTCGCCAAAAACAACAATGGTGAGTGAACGTGAACAATTAAAAAGGCTGCCGATAATGAACTGGTTCAGAAAATAGACTCTGCTGCAACACTTTGCACTTTCTGACGAATGGGATTAGTCATTGTATCCTACTTCATCATTATCTCACCAGAAACTGAAGGTTCTCCCTCAAGTGTAAAAAGAGTCCTCCCACTTTGGCAGCAAGGTGGATGACATGAGTGGGTTGATGCTTCTCAAACACAGCCTTGGTCTGTCCAACATCCCTGTTCAGATTTACACAGATTAAACACCACAACTATTTTCAGTCTGGCTACAACCTGGAATTACAGGTTTGAGTACTGCGCACGTTAGCAGGTACACATGAGAGAAAACAAACATATGTATGGGTTAACTGTATGTGTACATGTATGATCCACAGATGAGACATCCCTGTGAACAAGTGTCACGGTTATTTTATCACCATTTCCTTGCCACCTGTGCTCTTCCATGGAAATGATTTATTACCATGTCACTTGCGTTCAGGCTCTGCATAGATCGAATCCAAGGTGTGTCTCAGACAAAAAAGACATTGTTCCCTTGGCAAACATTTATGCACCCCTGCACGTAAGAATCACCCTTTGACCGATTAATTCAGAGAATGAGTGAATGGGTAAAACGGGTGTGTTGCAGCCACAGATTCTACACGTTAGGTAGAAGCATTATGAAAAAAAGACAATAAGCTTATTGACATTTGCCCCGCCCTTTCAGTGACATCAACCCCATGAAGTCATGTGATTTCAGTCACAAGATGTCCATGCTAACTTATAGTAAAAAATCCTGTTGACTAGATTTAGCTGGACCAGGAAATAAACACACTGAAGCTTCAGTCTCCCACATTACCCAGATTCACCCACATGTGTTTAGGACAGCTTACTTTTAAACATTCACTCTCATAATGTAGAATAATTGAAGAAAATCACGACATGGGGTGTGTAAGTGTTGATATGTCGCGTGTGTATGAATTCCCAGATTCTGCAGCGGTTGCCTTCATGACGCTACAGGGGATGGAGAGTCTCCTCAGTCATCAATACTTCCATACAGAAAACAGGACAGAGATGTACTCTGACGTGATCACTGCCATCCTGCCCTTGATGAACAACACCAACCTCACGCAGCCCGTCAATTTCACCATCTTTCACAAGAAGGTGCGCTCCGGCTCAGAAATTGTTGTGAATCCAAAACTTTATATCAGAAACAAATTTCTCTGTTTTTTCCAGGACAGAGTGCTTGAGTCTGGCTTGGTTACCTGTGTGTACTGGGAGGACAAAACACAGGAGAGGAGCTCTGTACAGTGGTCAGTCGACGGCTGTGTGGTTGCATTCACAAACGAAAACTACACAGTGTGCAGCTGCACCCATCTCTCCACATTTGCCCTGATCCTGCAGATTGCGGAGGTATTTCATCGATTAGTGTGTGAATGTGTATTTGGGAATATGGGCTCCCACACCCAATATCACTCTCGTCACATCATATGTTGCCCTGTGCTCCGTGTGTTTTCAGCCTCCACCGGAGGATGACTTCTTAGAGTGGCTGAACCGGGTGTGTGTTTTTGTCGGCCTGTTCTTCTTTGCGCTCGCCATCCTCACCTTCCTGCTGTGCAGCTGGAACCCCAAGATCAACAACACCGCCCGTCTTCACCTCTGCCTCAACCTCGCCTTATCTCATCTCCTGCTGCTGTGGAACGACGAATACGTTGAACGGGAGGTACAGTAAGATCCAGAAGCAGATTGCTACCACTGCGAAAGGAATTGTGCTTGTTTGTCAATTTGTCAGTGGAATTACACAAAAAGTACTGAACCGATGCGTCCATGGACCGGGTATGAACCTATGCAGTACAATATTAGCACACATCCCAAAAGGGCGGGTTAAAGGGCTATGAGGTGCAGATCCAGCATTTGGACTTGAACCTACAAACAAACAAACACACAGGGGTGAAAACACAGCCTCCTTGGTGTAGGTTACAAACCGTTTCCAGAAGAATTCATTGATTCTTCTGTGTTTCCACAGCTGGCCTGCATTGTCATGGCCGGCCTGCTCCACTTCTTAATTGTGGCGAGTTTCTCGTGGATGCTGCTGGAGGCACTGCAGCTCTACCTGCTGGTCATGAGGCTCTCTAAAGTGCAGGTCATCCAGAGTGATGGCCTCCCCAGGCCTCTTCTCTACCTGGTCGGCTACGGTGTCCCCTTTGTCATTGTGGGTACTTCTGCTGTCGTGTATTCTGATGGATATGGTGCGACAAAGGCCAAGGTGTGAGTAGCATGAACAGTGATGCACATGTTGGTAGACTGTGAGCTTGTGATTAGGGTTTTGTATTTTAAAATGGATCGTTTGTTGTGTGTTGTGCAGGTGCTGGCTGTCGCAGGAACGCGGCTTCAACTGGGCTTTGTCAGGGCCGGTGATCACCGTCATTTGTGTGAGTCCACTATCTATGTGATTTAAAACAAGCAGCTGCAGTGAAGGATCATCGGGCCTCCTCCAGACTCATCTCACTCTTTTCCCTCTGTTAGTTAAACGGCATCTTGTTCTGTGCTACTTTGTGGAGTCTGAGACCGACCCTGGCCAACATGAAGAGTGACGTCTCTCAGTCTAAAGATACAAGGTGAATATTCATTCTGTCTGTGCAATACAATGGTTCATGTGCAATCCATTCACACACATTCTTTTCTTGTTTTTACACTGTCAGTATTAGTTTTATGTTCCATTCATAATTTTTATATCTCCGTACACGATCGCATATTTCCTATTATTACTTACTGATGCCTATGTCTGACTCTTGCTGTAATATTTCAAATTTCCCCATTGTGGGACTAATAGTACTAGAGTAGAGTATTATCTTATCTTATCTTATCTTATCTTATCTTATATTATCTCATCTTATCTTATCTTATCTTATCGTATCTTATCATATCTTATCTTGTCTTATCTTATCTTATCTTATCTTATCTTGTCTTATAAAGGTATTGCCAATACTGTGCCAAGAGTGTCATATAAGAGAGTAGACATATTATATATCTAAGCATATCTTAATTGTGACCATAATCCACGATCAGCTGCCACCACGATCACGATCCATCCTCAGCCCTGCACTCATCTTTGTATTTGTTTTGTTCACAGATTGATTGTGTTCAAGATCCTGTCCCAGTTCGTCATCCTGGGCTGCACCTGGATTCTGGGCCTGTACCAGGGGAATCTTTTCTTTCAGGTCCTCTTCATACTCCTTAACTCCCAGCAGGGCACCTTCCTCTTCATCGTCCACTGCCTGCTCAACAAGGAGGTAACATCACTCTCTCTGCTCTTGTCAACCTGACATCTGACATGTTTCATACGATGCCACCACTGACAATGACAGCAATCCGAACAGCCTGCCCTCCTTTCACTTGCATGAGCACACAACTCTGAACAGATTGTATTTCATTGTTTTTTCTATAGGTGAGAGAGGAATACATAAAATGGCTGACTTGTTCTTTCAACAAGCCCAGAGAAGGAGGATCTGTGGTGAGCTTGATTCTGTTTTATGTTAACTATACAAAAAGTCTCTTTGTGAAACTATAATTTGTACGATGTTGCATGGAGGTCACCTGTCTGTTAATGACGTATAAATTATATATTTCAACAGAAAGATGCTCCTTCAGTGTCCGAGGACTTCGACAAGGAAGATTAAACAGGCCATGGGAGATTTAACAGGATGATAAACCTAATACCTGCCGCAACTGTAGTGTCGTTATTAGTATTGGAATTATCATTCCGCTTTTAGGACCTTCTTATTAAACTGCGACTTATATATCAAACATGCAGTTATATACTCATGAAGTAGGCTCTGAATAAATGGTCTGGATTTCTTCACCGTCTCATTTGAATAGGGTTTACATGAGAGCTGGGGCACTGATATGTAAATTACATAGAATACACTCGGCTCTCCTGTCCCTTGAGTTTGTTTTGCAAAGCTTGACACACCTCAGTCTTTTACATAATATTTACTTCTCACACTTACTTAGAATACACACAAACTTTTGAAGGAATAGATGAGTGTTGGAGTGTCAGCCGACTTCTTTATGTATCACGTGTCTCCATCAGACAAACTTCAAATTTATGTAATACTGTACAAAATCTGCCTTTTTATCATTGTTAGAAGGCAACAATATCGTGCAGTCCCCATTTTGGCAGAGGGCAAGTCCCTTATTAATATTTCTTATTTCCTCGGAAAAAGAATCAGTTTTCTTTCTTTTAACTACTTTACGAATTATAACTCTGTAAAGAATAACAAATCCCACAGAGTTTCAGCAGCGTCGTGTCTGATCTCTAAAGAAGTAAATCATTAACATAACAGGGCTAAGTTTAAATGTGTAAGTCAAATCCCAAACGTGACACATTTACTGATATTGGTGCAGTTCTCCCTACCGACCACTAGATGACAGCAACTGCATATTTTACTGGTTTCTGTGACAGTTTTGGGTTCTGGTGTAAAATCTGAACAGCTCTTATTGGCTGTGGAAAACAACCAGTACATCATTTGGATAAATATCAAAGCAGAGCATCTAAAGTTGGTATCTATTACATTTTACTATGTTTACCAGTGACTATATTTCATTATATATTATATATTTCAGCATGCAGATGTGTATTCAAAGATATTTGAACATAATCATATGTGTGCATAGATGTATGTGATTGTATTAGAGGAATAAGTGCATTAAAACAAACACACACGCACACACACATATGTATAAAAAATAAATACTTGATGTGCAATATCTGAGGAGATCAGCTTGAACCTAGAGTACTGGCTGTAGTCAGGCTGTTCTCATTCAGTTTTCATTGGAGAGACTATGAATAGTAATCCACTAGAATTTGTATGATTATGAGCCAGGAGGCTGGAGACATGTGACCTGGGCACTGCTGACTGCTCTCTCAGTTAAAAAAACAACAAAACATTCATTTTATTCTAAAAGGGGAAATTTCAAACTTTTAAGATATTTCCATAATTTTTTAATGACATTTAAACCTGGAAATGTGCATTTTATTTGAATAAACTTGTGTGTGATCTTTAGTTTATTAGTTTTTTGAAAATACTTTGATCAGATTTCTGTTGTTGCCATGTGTGCTTCCCTTACTGTTACGCATACATGTGATCCCAATCCCCGTGTGTACCGCATGTATCCACACGCTCGTTCACCCACCAGGGGGCGCGTTTCATGAGACTCTGTTCCTGTAGTCGTGTCGTGATCCTGCCCTCAGCTCTGTCCAGGCAGGAGGCCTCTGGTGTCACAGCCTCACTCTCTTCACAAACAGTCATTTAGCATCTCAAACACGGATCCACTTAATAAAAATTATAACAAACGTACAAATCAACTTTCTAATCTGTAACTGGAATATACTGCAGCATTGAAAACACTTGGCACCCAGCGAATTTAACACGTGAACGGCATAACTAATGAGATATGGACAACTGTGCTTCAAAAAGTGACCTGACAGCCCTTATACCATGTCATTAATATGTCGTCATCACAAACATTAGTCTTTAATTCTGTGTTTCTCTGAATTTAGTTTTCCCTCGATAGAAACGCAGTTTCCCGTGTTTAGTGTGGTTGTGTTAGCACCGCTGCTAATTCCACCAGGATCTGGTTCAGGCTTTATACATAAGCAATGCTTGTATTCCCTCACTGTTTGCCAAATGATCTCAGAGCATCTCTAACAACCTACAAACCAGCAAATTAGTTCCATAAATCAAGAATGTGTGCATCTCTGGCGAGCTGTAGCTGGAGAGGCAATAATGATAATGGTTTGGGAGCGGAGTTGTGTAAGCAAACATTGTCGAGACAGATATTAAAGTATGTAAAAATGCGAGAGGCACTCGTGCCCACCCGGCTCTGACATGGTATCCAAGCTACAGCTACGTACGACGGAGGGAGAGAGAGAGAGGAAGAAGAAGAGAGAGAACAGTGCTCAGGGTTAGCTTCAGTGTCTCTGCCTCTCTTTCCTCCCGTTGCTCCTCTTCTCAATACTACCACTTGGTTACCATGGAAACACACTTGCAGCGCTTGAGTCGTGAGGCCAGACGGCTGAGATGCCGTGTCTGGTAAACAGTCCCGCGATTCCGGGCGGAATTTGTTGTACGCACGTCAGAGTTTGTCAAATTGTGTCGACATCAGACAAAGGTCGTGTGTGCCAGGGAGGTGCAAGGACCCCGGGAAGGAGCTGAGACGACAGCCGTGACAACTTTAAACTTTTTTTGCAGTTCAAGTCGGGGAACATAAGTAAGATAACCCAGGCAACTGACTGCAGTCACGGCCCAACCTGATTATCCACGCACATAAAGGGAAAAGACAGAGACTCTATAGGCATTATTAAACATAATTACCTATAATTATGTGTCAAACTGGTGGAATTTGATGGTATATTGTACTTCACAGTAGAGCAGTGGTACCTGTTATCATCATTATCATCAGAGGATAAGACTTATTCATTGTGCCCATTGTCTATACGAGGAGGCCTACAGTTAATTCCAGCCCTCCTGAGACTCTGAAGGAAAAACAGTACATCTAATGTGTGGAGTAATGACTGCGTATGAAGATAGTTTGATGTAATACGAGAACCACTATCCACTTTGAGAGAATCAGTGCAAAAACCTTTGGTTCACTGTTACATGCCTTCAACCATTGGAATTATGCTAATTAAGAGTAGGTGGGTGCATGAGCCATTTCTCATATGCCATCTGCAATTACAGGCAGACGACTGATGTGAATTACACTGATTATTATACTGATGCTCGAAAACCTGCACAAGGTCTCACAGTGATCTGATGCTCTGTACGTACAGTGTGTTTCCCCCTGTGAGGCCCAGTCTTTAGTTTTAAATTAAGATGCTTGATAGTGACATTGAAGCTGCAACCAGCAGGCGAGTACAATATGGCAGCACTTTTAACCCCAAACAGTGGGAAACAGTTAAAGCCGGGCAGACCTGAACTCAACCAGGAAAGCCTGCATGGATCAGGACAGTTCCACCGAAGAGGTGTTGAGCTTTAAAATGGAGAAAACACTTGAGGAGACAGACTTGACACCAACGCAGTCCCTGGGCAAAAGTTAAAAAAAAAAAAAAATCAAAAAAATCAAGTAAAAAGAAAGCAAAAAGTGATTGAATTCTCTTTCCCACCATTTCTGTAAGAGAGATGCGACTGAAAACTGCTGCTCTGTAACTGCTGCAGTAGAGTGCAAACCTCCACCCTGTCCCCTTAAACTCAATCAAGCTGCACCGAATTGCACACACTCAGGGATATCCGTTCCCTAAATGGGCCTGAGCTTTCTCAATCAAGATCCATTAACTTTTCTTTGGGAAAATGGGGAAAATATCCAACCCGCACCAAAGTGACTGGTTCTTCTCTGAGCCACCAAGTTGCGTGGCCATCTGCTCCAGTTTTTTTTCTTTTCGTAATCGTGCTTAAAAAGATACAAACCAACACACAAACAAACAGACAGACAGGGGTGAAAACATAACCTCCTGAATGGACATAAGGTTGTTTTTTTTTTGCTTGATGACAACCTGTCTTTTCATCATAGTAATGGTTAGCCTCACAAGTGGAATCCAAAATGAAAGTCCTTGGCAGTATCTTGAGAATATAAGAGCAGCTATTTTTTTGTTTGGCTGTCAGGAAAAGTGTCTTTTGTATCAAAGTGGCTTTGCTCGTGAGAGTGAATACAGAGAGAGAAATCTGAATAGACAGCTGGATGAGGCTGCTGGGAGGATGCAAGCAGACAGGACGGCATCTTCTGGTCCCATCACACAATCTGAAAACTGGCACTTTCTGCTCAGAAAAAAAGAAGAAGTGACGCCTCTGAAATATGAGCTATTTTTCTAAGCTTCATAATGGCCCCCTCGGCTGAGAGGGTCTGACAGTGACCAATCACTCTGCCCTGGTGTCTGCCCGACGCAGGAGTCTCAATCGAGCTGGAGGGACATGATGTTTGGTAAAGACATTCTGATCAATTGCTGTGATTAAACTAGAAGCAAACTTTCTGCATCACAAAAACTTGTGTGTTTGAGTATGTGATGAGTCCTCAGAGTCGTGCCTCTCTCCCCCAGAACCCTTCTCTGCACAGGACGAGACATTCAAACATTCAGTCTCTGCAGGACCACGGCACAAAGAATGCAAATAGATGCTTCAGTAGAATATAGCATCACATACTCATCCAACTAAACTATGCCTAGGCACACACACACACACACACACACACACACACACACACACACACACACACACACACACACACACACACAAACACAAACCATTCCATACCGATGTAGATAACGAACCTTTTCCATGCATTTGACAAAACAAGTTCCATATCAAACAATCATCAAAAGCTAATAATGTGATTTTTCTTTTTCTTTTTTTTATCTCCATGATCTACTTCCCTCTCCGTACAGTATCTTTTTCCACATCAGTGTTCTACGCTCTTATGTTTCCCCCCCCCCCCAGCTCAGCTCTTGCTCACAGCTCAACCCGTCGGCTCGAGGCCATTAAGTGGATCAGATGTTCAAAAGGTGAAGATGTAACAAAAACTTCAAGGCCGGCTAATGACGGGTGAGTCGGGGAACGGGATCTCTCCCTCGCTTCTCTTTCCCTCGCTGTGATTCTCGCCTTCTGCTCTTGTTTTTCTCTTCCGATTCGGCTAATTTCCCTAGATTGCTTTCAGCTAATAAACGCAGTCTCGGGGTGTTTGCCGATCAAAACTGAGCAATTTCAGTCTAGACGGGATTATTAGTGCGGGATTAAACAATTAGACCTTTGAGATACAGGTCGATATGATTTGGGTATGTGCAGTGTGGGAGGAAGTTAGAATACCACATTAAATGTTTGACTGAAAGTAAAAGCACTTGCAGATTGTCGCCTAAAGTTGATTCCCGTATTGCAACAGTCTACTACACATTACTCACTATTCCACAGTCTCGAATTACTACTGCAACAAAAAATCCTCTTGACTGTCTCAAGAACAAATGTATGAATAATTATAATGTACTTACATCCCACCATGGGCTATGGGCACGATCGATAGTATTGTGGTTGTGTCGACTGATGCAAAATAATAATGTGGTTCTGCATGAAGACATTTGTTGTGTTGTGAGAAACGCTCATTGTCCATTAATGGCTTAGTGGGCGAGTTGTACTTCTGGTCATGGTGCACAATGTCGCCCGTAGTGGGTCAAATCACAGGCATTCATTTAACTCATCAAACACGACATGTTCCCTCATAGCAGCCGCCAACGTGATAAGCATCATGCCAGGACGAGCCATTGTGCGATTGCTTAACATTAGAGGCACAGATAATGAGAAAATATTAATGAGTCTCTGCACCGCGGCAGTCTCTCGGAACTAATAGACCTCCACTAACAGAGAGAGAAGACGAAGATGAAGAGGGGGTGAGTTAATGGGAATGAGATGTACACGTGTGTTTGCATGTGTCTGGGGTTGCGCGTGTTCCTGTGGCTGAGGAAGATGAGGAGATTAGGAAAAAAGCGAGTGAGACATGAGGAGGGGAAGCGTGTTAATTGAGGATGATCACACCTCCATGTGAAAACAGGCAGAATGAAACCTCCCTGCCGCCCACACATGCCTGCAGAACATCATCAGAGGCCTCGTCAGTCCCAAACGGATTGGCACTGTTTTCCCTCAGCTTGTTTCACAGACAGCTGGAGACCCGTTCACCTCCCGCCCCCTTTCAGCCCGCGCTCAGAACAACTGTCATACCTGTCATTGTGCATCGCTGCATGGAACAGAGGACAATGCCTGGTATTGTGCTTTTAATCCTTTTTTTTCAGTGCAAGTTTCCCACGAATAATCAGATCATGACTGTCAAGTAAATGGATTTGGATTTGTATTTATATAGCGCTTTTCTAGTCTGATGAAGACCACTCAAAGCGCTTTACAGTACAGTTTCACATTCACCCATTCACACACACATTCATACAGTGCATCTACTTGCAGCACTTTGTTATTCTATGGGGGGCTTTTTGAGGGTTCAGCATCTTGCCCAAGGACACTTCGGCATGCAGATGGTTCAGACTGGGGATCGAACCGCCGACCTTCAGGTTGGAGGACGACCACTCTACCCCTCAGCCACAGCCGCCCGTCAGTGGCCATTGTTCATATCATTTAACAAGTTCCTTCCTCCTACCTTCTCTCTCTCTCTACCATCTTTTCCTGAGCATCACTTCATTTCTTTTGTTCAGTGCAGTTTGAGATTTACAAAGGCCTGTAGGATTGTGGAGTCGAATGTGACAAATATCACAAACGTATGTGCATCTACGTCATGCTCCAATATACCATATGTCCAACTGTGCAACATATGTAAGTCCAATTATGCAGCGTGAGGAAGCTGCAGGTATCACCTCACTAAACAGGCACAATCCCATCACACATTCATTGACTCAGACACCAGTTATTCGATTCAGATATTTATGTGTTAAGCTGATAATGAAGATCGATACAATCAATGAATTGATTTTCAGGAGATGTTTTGTCGTGATGTCTCGTCTGATCACCTTGGAACACGGATAAAGAGACGTGGCCATGACATTGTCTACTAATTGCAGCCTTTGTTGAGACACCATGTTTTTTGTATTTCCAATGCGATGCTAGTTCCTTTAGATATTGGATGAATGGTCGTTTGTTCTCCTGGTCCTTATAATTGGTCGACTGTGGAAGTAGAAAACAGGAGCTAACTTCCTGCCCTGCACTAAGAAAGAGGAGTCTTCCAAAGAGATGGAAAATATGTCAATACATATTTATATATACACACACATATGGATGTTGAGCTTCCTCCTCCTGGTCATATATCTTACCAGCTGCTGCCATCCTTAGTAAAGTAAGAGCCATACATCTATCCAAACCTAACATGCTAGTTTGATTAATTATAATTTTTTCTATTTTACAATACATAAGTGAATGACTAGTGGTTAGTCAACCTACAGGTATTTACTCCACTGAAAACGAAGCCTGGTGTATGGGCAGATGCTCACTGCAGCTCAACTATATTACTATACGCAGAGGTCTGTGCATCCTCAATCTCTCTCTCTCTCTCTCTCTCTCTCTCTCTCTCTCTCTCTCTCTCTCTCTCTCTCTCTCTCTCTCTCTCTCTCCTCTCTCTCTCTCTCTGGCTCTCTCTCTCTCTGGCTCTCCCTCAGTCATCCTCTCCCGCCGTGCTGCTGCTGAGCCTGCGACGTTCGCTGTGGATGAAAAAATATATATATTCCTCTTTGCTTCAGCCAAAAGACGCATGATTTCGGCAAGGGAAATACACGAAGGTACAGTACTGAAATGCACTATTTTCTACATGTTACTTTAACTGTGATTGTTATTGCATGCAGTCTTGGTGTGATACATGCAATGCGATGGATGCAGGGACGGCAGACCGAGCATGCACCTGCACTACAGACTCCAACGCGCTGCTGGGCTGAGTCCTCTTGGTGCAACAGAGGCTCATATGGTTGATTCTGACAGAGGCATGAGATCCTGTTTTTCCTTTAGGGGCTAGACTGATCTGAAATTTTTAGGAGATGTGCATTGCTGAATAGCTTCCTGCTATCATCTCTTTTTCCTCACAGTTGTTGCTGTACACCACAGCGCGACGTTCCAGCGCGTTTGGGTTGTAATTCTTAACAGATGTGGATCAGATATGTTGCCGTAGATTTAAAGTGTCACATGAAGTCCCGTTGGTGTTTATGCTGCGTTCTGCGGGGAAAGAGGACGGCCAGAGTACGCGCCATGGACAGATGTGCGAGAAGGGATTTAGTATCGAGGGAGGAATCACGCGGGCAGGGGATAAAGCTGGGGATGCTCGTGTGTGCGTGCGTCTGTGTGTGCGTGTGTGTGCGTGTGTGTGAGTGTCTATTCTGATTGTGTGATTTTTGAGGATGAATAACCCAGATTTCTAGCAGTGTTGATTACCCTGTCGCACACTACCTGCATTGAGAGCTTTACTGATAAGATGACTTCAGTTTTTCCCTGTTCGTGCGTGTGAGAGACAGAGAGAGAGAGAGAGAGAGAGAGAGAGAGAGAGAGAGAGAGAGAGAGAGAGAGAGAGAGAGAGAGAGAGAGAGAGAGAGAGAGAGAGAGAGAGAGAGAGAGAGAGAGAGAGAGAGCGAGAGCAGCAACAGTGTCCGACTACTGACCGATATGGACCACACACACAGATTCCTTCGCCCACACATTTGGGGAAAGCCGTGGACGGGACAACACGCACCACTGAACAACATGTTGAATAATAATCTTCCTCCACGTTGGTTTGCCGAGCATTTGCCTCCCAGTTGAATCCTCACTCGGGTCCATGGAGTCCCAGTGAATCCGTGTCCTGAGACGCAGCGCATTGTGCTGACCGTGCGTAAAAACTGGGCTTTGGGATCCTGTGAGATCCACATGTTGGAGAGAGCCGAGGGTCCTACGATGTGATAAGTGTTTGCTCGGGCGTGATGTGCAATCTAAATCCAGGCAACATGTTCCTGCTCACAGACGGTGATTGGGGAATAACAACAGCAGGTATTATCAGAGGAACCAGGAGGTCTGTAGGTGGGCGTTTGGCTTCAAATGCTGGTAGTTTTTTTTTTTTTTACGCATTATAATTTAGTCTTGACAATAATTACAATAAAATCATATTTCACATGTAAAATACTATAAAAGTGTAAACAAAATATATGAAAATGTCAAATTGAAATGTGTAGATAAGCTAATATAAGATAAGATAAGATGAGATAAAGCTTAATTGATCCCATGTCGAGGAACACACAGCAGCATTTAGTCAGAAAGAGCTAGACAAGAAAGTACAAACAGGCAATAGAATAAAAATAAATCAAATGAAAATACATAATACATCTTTCATATAGTTTGTATGGATATGCACTTGAGTAAAGTGCAGTGGCACAGACTGAATCAAGAGGTGGTATACTGTATTAGTGCATTAGTATAGGGAAATACAGTATACAATATATATCCATGTACTTAGATGGGTATACGTTCACCATTGTGTACTAAATAGATATTTATATAATAAATATAGTAAGGTAAAATACAAGAAAATCCATTACTTTAACTTGGTTTGTATTTATAAAGAAAGCTGCTATTGCCAAATGATGTTGGTGTTAAACTAAAGTGTATGGATCCCAGTAAGACAGCACTGTTTCTTAAGTCACAGGCTGATCAATAGTTAATAAGCGCTGCATCAGGTGGGGCTCAAAACGACAGAGGGGTATATCAGTTTGATAAGTAGGTGGGTTCCTTCATATGCAGTGTAGTAAATTTGCTTTCGCTCCAATCAATAAGGAAAACCTCTTTGAGCGCCTTCACCAGCCCTGCCTAGGCCGGGGCCCCATCGATCATAGGACACACCCACTCTAGTTAAGGGGGGAAACCCATAAGGAATACATGCCAGGCTCTTTTACGCCCCTTCCGTATTCCCCTCTTTTATTACACACCTTTGGTTTTCACACATGGCTTTATTATTTCTCCTCACACTGCATTCATTTGTCCCATTCAACTTATCTCCCCACATCCATTTCCTCCCGATGTCCATGATTCCCGATGTTGCCCTTGGAGGAATGATGAGCAGTCTCCAATCAATTGCAATCACAGCTCAGTGGTGTACCGGCAAAAAACGGAGAGAGGAAATCAGTAGGGAAGGCAGGCAGAGGGAGACCTGAATAATGACCACCCACAAACCGGAGCCAGAGCCTCGTCACTGTGTAATCTTCAGTTTATCAGAATACTATAGAACTATGTTCTCCAGGATTCAGGGGATCCATAGCGCTGTGTGCTGTGATGGATGTCACACTGGAAGCAACCTGAAGTGCAATTTTCATCCTGCTTTCTTCCCTCATGCGAAATTTAAGGCATGGAAAGTGATTATGTGGATTTCACTTGAGTGCTTGAAATCCAGCAAGAGGAGAGATAACAATAGGGCCAATGGGAGACTGCAGAAAGGAGGAAAGAGGATTTTCTATTTACAATTATTTCTATAAAACAAGAAAAATCACAGTATAGCATGAACTGCATGAATTGAACACTCATTGTACACTATGCTGGTACACTCTAATTGAAATAAAAGGGCATAAATGGGATGAATGTTGTAGCTGTTGCTCTGCACAGTGAGATTGAAATGGCATTTTTCTAATAATTACCTGGGACGAGTGAGAACTGGATGAGCAGGAGCTTTAGTAGTTAGTGAATAGTTAATAATGGGAGCCATTAGCGCCGTTGTATTTGCTTGACATCAGTTCACTGAGAGGCCGAGGCATTTACTCTCATGGTGACCTAATTAATTCCCCTTTCACCCGATGGTGTGGACGTGATAGATTGTGTTTAGGGATGTGAAGCTGTGACAGCACACGCTCACCCGGAAAATCTTTAAAGATGTTCCGTACCTGAACCTCAACGCCAACAAAACACAAAGATGCTTACTCACTTATGTGGATTTCCAGCATGACAGCACGAGTGCCCATTGAACGTCTATACAATGAGATGTAACAGTCATGTAGTGTGTGTGTTGATGAATAGGGAGGATGAATGGCTGCTCAGCTGATTACATGACAGGCGGATTCCCTCTCAGTTACTAAATCACATTTCTCACAATCAACAGCCGACTTTGTTGTGCTGTTGCCAATTGGACACTTCATGCCGTAAATGCAGATGCAACCTTAAAGCAACTATGCAAATTTGCTGAGCACCAGCGGCCCCTGGAGCCACAAGCAGCAAATTTATTCTCGTGTTTCTCTTGAGTCTCTTAGACGAACCGTAGACTTTATATAAAGATGCTGTTCTGCTTCCTCCCCCTGCACAAAGATTTAAATATGTATGGTGACATCATTTTGCTGGTGACATCATTTGGAGACAGAGTCCGAGCTCCAGTGTTGAGCAGCGGTGTCGGGGTTTCACTGACATATATGCCCGACCAATCGTGAGTGAAACACGTGTCCCACCTGCTAACATGGAGGAGGTGGGGTTTATGCACTCAAATGCACACAGCAGCCACCAGGGGGCAATCACTTCACTGTTGGGGCGCTGCCAAGTCGTCCATCTTCATATAAAATCTATGGTTGCAGCAGTTTTCATGTAAAGAAAAGAAAGCAGAGGAATTCTATAATCATGTAAAGCACCTTGTAAACCTGGTTTTGGAAAGGTGCTATATAAATAAAGTTTATTATTATTATTGTTTTTATTATCAATGCTTGACCGACTGCATAGTGTCTTTTTAACTGATCCCAGTTCAGCTTTACTCTTGAACGTGCTCAGCCTGATTCGCAGCTGTTTTGAAACCACGGGCTGTTCCTCAGTTGCGCTCTTCTCGTGGGAGAGTATACCCGCTCACCAGAGGATACCATCAAAGAGAATGAATGAGAGACTCCGCCCTCTCGATTCCCAGTCATGGTACCATCAAAACAAATTCAGAAAAGTGGAAAATGTCACTTTAAAGGCAAAAACCTGTGAATCAAATGTAAAGAGAGACTGTCACTGCGCCTCTGACAGTCAGGGCACAGGATCTAAACCTGCCGTGACAGGCTGACAGGCTGACAGGTTGATTGACAAGCCATTATATAAACTGTTAGAAATGCCACTGATGCTGGATAAGGTTGTTTACGCACTCCCTGTCAGTTAAATACTCAAGTTTTTATTATTTTAATTCATGCAAATATCCCTTCAATTTACTTCACGGTGCAAAATGCTAATGTATATCTCTTGTATCATATACTTGGGTATTTTCAACTCATGCATTATTCATACTCTTTCCTTTTCCATCCATTCATATCGTATATATATAAGGACATTAACAGCTAAAAGTCTATACTGTGACCAAAATATATAAACCTCTGTGCCAATTTCAGCCCCACACCTTCTTAACCGTAGAACAGTTACAGTGGTTAGCATTTCAAGGTGTACTTATGTTTTAACAAACTTTAATTTATATTCCTGTGAGTCAGGACCTCCCCCCCAGCTCCGCCTCCCCCTGGCCTCCCTTTCCCAGCCACGCCTCCGAATAGATTCCTGTATCCATCAGGACGGATTATGCACAGATCCTGAGAGGGATAACCCTGGGGAGACATTCACACTTGCTCACTCCTCCACATCACATCTCTGGCCACAGCCCGCTGTGCTCTCTTTCAGCCTACCAGCTGTTGCGGTTGCTCGGTGCAATCGATCCGACAGTCATGTTTCACAACAAGCGTCACTCCCTCACTGCCAGGGACATGTAGGAGGTCTCCTCGGGCAAGAGACTGAGAGACGACAGTTATTTGCTGACAAGGTTTTCTGGCGGAGACGACGGTGGGCTGGGAATTTCTGCATGGAGGTTCATTAGTTGTACTTTTGCTTGGTGTGAAAGTGTTGATGGGGGGGGGGGGCGACACAGTTTCCCTCTCCAGGGTGAAATTAGATGTGAAGAGGGTGAAGACTGTCGGGAAAAGGAAACAGGCAATCTGAGGGAAAGAATTAAGAGGAGGAATCATGACTAGGGTTGCAAAATTCCGGTAATATTCAAAGTTGGAAACTTTCCATGGGAATTAACGGGAATTAACGGGAATTAACGGGAATATATGGGAATTAACGGGAATACACTGGAAATTTTGTGGATAATTTATACTAACTGTATTTACCTTGTCATATACAGACATAAATATAAACATTTTGTTGTGTCATAGGCTGATTTGAGCCCTGAGGAAACTTTGGGCACTTGTCTATATGCTTCTGCATCGTTGTGTCATTCTTTACATTTTCTTTATCTGTGCATGTGATGGAAGAATGCACAGTGGAGGGTTGAAACTCAACGTTCAGTGTGTGCTGCATTCTATACATCTAGTTTCCGGAAATTTACCGGAAACTTTCCGCCCCTTTGCAACCCTAATCATGACACAGATAAAGACGAAGAAAGACGAAAGGCAACAAATAGGGAGGAATGAAACTTTAATAAACCACGAATCTTCAGTGCCACTTCAACTTTAATAAGAGATGCTGTAGCTGGCACGTTCAGGCACGTGTCACACCTGTCAACCTGTAAATATAATGAGGTAGAAGGTTGATGGAAAACCAGTAGAAACAAATGTGAAATAGTGTTTTCAGCCCAAGTTTGAGCCTGAAGTGCTGTTCAGTAGAATAACAGCAGCTTCCTTCTCTTTTCAATTCTCTTTTCACTTCATTCGCATGTTCTTCTTCATGAGCCCATAGTCCCATGCGGGTAGAGAGTGGAATCCAAGCATCAATGTTAAGTGAATGTTCAGCAGCCTCTATGTTGAGGCTAATCATTCAGTGATATTGAATTCATTCTCTCCCAGTTACAGATTCACAACTCGCTGCTTTATGGCTCTATTTGAAGTGACAAAGCAGCTCAGTGTGATATTGACGAAATGTTTTTGACGGGGGGGGAGGCTGTCGGGTGCAGTGATACGTCTCTGTTTGTGGGAAGGTGGCAAAGTACTGAAGCGTGAGTGCGTCCATGTCTCCCCTCAGTTAAAATGGCGAGCACGTTGTGTTGTTGGCAGAGGTGTGTGAATATCATACACATTTCTAAACACACATTAACACATACAAACACACACACAGCTTTGCATTCCGTCTGTTACTATTCAGGAAATGTGACTTTCTGGTATGTTTAAAAAAACTGAAGGACTTTGTTAAACCCTCAGTCCTTCCTGGTTTTCCTTTTAATAAGCCTCTACTTCTAGCTATCAGGAGGTGAGATGGACCTTAGCAGGATTGTTTCTGATCATCCAGGCACTGAAAACAGGTTCATTTGATACTTGAGGTTCATTTCTTCCAGTCTTAAAACCATTAATGGGAGTGGTGGACTTCAAAATCACCAAGAACCAAACTCACTACCTCAAATTTGTAAGAATAGTTCTCAAACGATACTTTACAAACATCCTGACTCCTTCGCTCATTTGTTCAGGTCTGTTTGAGAAGTGTGTATTCCACCTGTTGTGTATCATACTTCAATATTCAAGAGATTTCCTGATGGTTGAACCCTCTACATCGACCTAGAGTGATAAATGCAGGAGGTTATGTCAGGAAAAACAACAAGTGGCATATATTCATACACTATAATGTGTATTCGTATAGTAATAATGGTTATGCCTGCATTGGCCCTACACTATATAGATTGAAATTTGTGCCATGACGCAAAAAAAGGAAAAAAAAACAAATTGCAACTGTTCTTTAATGGAGCCGAGCGTTTGTACGCATTTTCAGATTTAATAATCTCCTGAGGAAGCAGAAGCTTGACATGACTCATACAATATGCAGCTGTTACTGTTAGGAGTGCTATTTTCAGACCGCTACTGCAGCGAACTCTCCACTAATACTGAGTGGATTTACTCCTCTTGCCAGTGCACTGCGATATGACATTGTCTTCACTAAAAAGAATCAGAGGCAAATAAAGTGAAGATAAATATCTGGGCAGCGTGGGCTGTTTCCAAAAATATAGAACTGTCAGTCGTCTGTGATGATAAGCAGAGTGAGCTCCTCTCAATTTCAACATACAAAGATTAAAGGGGATAAAAGTGAAAGCAGTTTATTTAATTTGGAATCAGAGAGGAGTTTGATGCACGACCTGTATAAATACGAGCCGTGCACGTTATGTCATGCACTCATTCTTCCCTGTTTAAGGTTGCATCTGCTTGGTTTAGCGTTTGGTGTGTGTCTGTGTGTGTGTGTGTGTGTGTGTACTGTATGTGTGTTGAGTAAGGGCACCATCTGCCATCATCTTCGCTTTGTGCCAACCCCCACCACCACCCCTGTTAACCCACACCCATGCTCACAGACACACAATCCTTCAGCAGTGCTCTTGTCGGATATCTGATGAAAGCAGAAAGAAAGGAGGAGAAGAAGATCTTGTTGGAGGATCTGTGAAGAACGAGAGAGACAGAACGTGCTGGAGGAAGAGTGGGTGTGATGCGCAGAGCTCTGTCGTTGTTAGAGGATGATGAATACAATGGAGCAAGATTGAGCAAAAAAAGAATGTTGTGGTATTTCTTCTCGAATCGCAGCCTCTGGCGGGTTGCATTCACGTCAGATGAATGCTTACATATTCACACACACACACACGCGCACAAACACACACACACACGTGCACAAACACACACACACACGCACAAAATGCAGAAATACAATTACGCACTCATACTTGAACACATGTACAAAGTG